>NC_074714.1:52237634-52537634 GCF_947242115.1 Biomphalaria glabrata
GCGTTCGATATCGGAATGCACTGTCCAAGGGAGACCACTTTCTCAAATGATCAACTAATTATCTTCCCATAGTAAAACTAACTGAAGGAAGCTACCAGTAAGTGTTTTTTTTTTTGTTGTCATCTCAGACTTCATTTAAGTATGCAACAAAAATGCTGGTACTTACAGTATTTCATCTAGTGCTTCCTGGCCGAACTGAGAAACAATCATATCCTTCACAACAAAATGGATCACGCCGTACTGTAAACATTTAAAAAGTACAGATACGAGTTCAGTAAGGTTTAAAATCGGTTACATTTTAAATAGACTAGCATAATTAAATTACTGTAAAAAAACAAATTTTGAATGTTTATTGTCGATAACAAAAAATCTCATTAATGGTATAACATAAAGTCAATGTTTGCGCCAAAAACCTTATTTTTGATTGTTACAGTGGTTGAGTTGCGATAATATTTATTACAAAGCTTATATCAACTCTGTCTGTCTGTCTGTTTAGGAAAAAATTGAACACGTTATTTCTCCTACCCCCATTTTGGATCAAGTTGAAATTTTGCGCAATTATTTCTTGAACCTGACCAAACAAGAATCCAAGAATCTATAAAAGAAATTAACCAATTAGTTAATTAACTATTGGTAATTTATTACTTTGTTTGGTATCGAACAAGGGAAAGAAATTGTACTTAACATATGCGGTGGTATAAGTTGAATAAGTCCCCTTTAAACTTTGTGTACACAATAGGGTCGTCGCTAAATTAACTAAAGGTAACTGTAAAGCCTTCTATTTTCATAAGCCCTTCGCTGGTACAGTGGTTAAAGTGTCAGCTTGTAGTGGCTTGATCCCTCGATCTCAAGTTCAAGTCCAAGTCGTAGAACATTTTTTATAAATTTAAAAGCGATCATCATCATCATCATCATCATCACTATCATCATCATCATCATCATCATCATCATCACTATCATCATCATCATCATCATCATCATCATCATCATCATCATCATCATCATCACTATCATCATCATCATCATCATCATCATCATCACTATCATCATCATCATCATCATCATCATCATCATCATCATCATCATCATCATCATCATCATCACTATCATCATCATCATCATCACTATCATTATCATCATTATCAAACAATTCATACATGTCACCATACAGGTCGAGAAATTTGTGGTCTCCCAGACCTGTCGAGACGGCGGTCAGATACCTCCTTCTCTTTCCCACACCCCCTTTTCCAAACTGATCCTGTCACGTGATAGGATCATAGTGCATAGAAAAAGTTAAAAGCATGAGATTGCGCCAGTGGCGTAGCTAGAGTATATGATGCCTGGTGCGGTACCTCATCTTGATGCCCCCCCCCCCAAAAAAAAAAAGCTAACTAAATAATAACATTGCAAAACCTTACTTTTTTGTTCAAAATAATATGTACTCATTAATCATATATTGTTAATTCAAAAAATCACTTTTACTTAAACATACTACAAGTGAATTTTACGCACTTTCTTGCTGGCAAAAGTATCAATATCGAAATCAAATTTTTCCACCAGCTCTTGTTCAATGGACAAAATGGCTAAATTAGTGAGTCGTAAATTTGTCATCGTTGATTGCAAGTAATTCTTGATCAGTTTAAGTTTGGAAAAACTTCTCTCGCATGTAGCGAGACTTACCGCAATAGTAAAAAAATATGCGATTCATGATGACGATATTTGGGACTGAATCATCTAGCTAATATTTTTTTATAAATTTCAAGAGCTCAACAGGTCCTTGTTTTGGAAGTTCAGAGCCTTCTGATGAAACTGTGACAAACCGTTGAAGCCTCTTTCGCTCCTGCAGAAATTTGCTTTTATCAATGTCGCTAGGAGTACTATCGAGATTTATTTCGACCTGAGGATTTAATAGCTGGGAAGGCGACAAAAATTCATATCTATTTGCTACATCATAAAGTTGCTCGAATCGGTAAATTATTTCTTGAACAATCCTGTCCAAGGTAGAATAAATTTCCCTTCGTAGCTCGTCTTTGTGTGTAAGTACAGAGTCGTCACTTGTCTCACCAGGCATCTTTTTCTTATAGCCAATACGTTTTTGAGGTTCTGTACTGATTCTCAGATCTGAGAACACGCTTGAGATGTCAGGTATACTGTCAAAAATAATAGAGAAATATTTGGCTTGTTTTACTTCCTGTATGATTTGTTTTTTTAACGTGATCCCCCACTGTTGTAATAAATTCATTTTGTGTTTGTGGAGACATGTATGTATTCGGTCTGGAACAAAGCTTAGTTCGAAGCACATGCTCCCTCAAGAGTGGATCGTACTTTGATAGTAATTTTACTAACTCCAAGTAATTGCCTTGATTTTGTCCTTCAGCTCGCTCGCGATGCCCACGAAGTGCCAGATTTTGCTTTGAGAGAAAACCAATGATGTCCAAGATTCTCTCCAGGTTTTTGTCTCTTGTATAATCAAATCTTGGGCCTTGTTGTCAATACTGTTCCCTACTCCCAAGCAAGCGATGACTGAATGTGAGCTCTGTTGGTCTCATGTTTTTCTATTTTCGGGGATAACCTCCACCAATCATTAAATCGATCTTTGGATTTAAATGAAGATTTGGTACTTGATCTTGTTGAGAAGAGTATGCAGGGGAAGCAAAATAATGATTCTTTTTTTGGCGAATAACACATCCACTTTCTAAGAACTTTCTCGCCGTTTGACATTTGTCGAAAAAAACAAGCCTTTGGTTAGCTTGTTTAAAAATATTGACATTACAATAGAATTATTTCCAAAATTAAACTATAAAGAATCTTAAAGAAATCAATAAACTAAGACAATTGTCTAGAGCTAGAGTTTAGTAATATATTTGTAAACTCTATATCTAGATTAAACCAGCGGACTAAACAATGAAGTAAAAAAAGGTTGGCCTATCTTCTTCTTCTTCTTTATATTACAGAGCTGTCAGAATTTAAGTCATTAGTTAATATGCATGACTAAATGCATGACGCGTAGGACGTAATCATCTTCTTTTTTGAAGTAACGTATGTACTATATAAGATAAGATAAGACCAGTAAACACTTGATGAGATGTGGGCCGTGTTAACTATTAGATGATCTGTTGACCTAGACAATGTGTTGCAATGTTGGCACTGAATGTCAAGTTGAGCTGACACAGGCAACACTCTTGGAATCGTTCATCATTATTCTCACACACGGCAATCAACTTTAGGATCCCCCGCTAATAGCTGTAGTGATATTTGTATCTAGTAACAACATGTACCGTGTGTCCGAAATAAATCTTTTAAATTAGATTCAAACTGTTCTATAGCTTACATTGTATTAAAGAAATAGTCAAGGTGATGAAACAAAATAGCGACATGACTAATCGTTAGTTCATGTTTAAAATACAGTAGTTTGTGTTTGTTCGTGTCCATACAATTTATCGTTTTTACTGAAACGCTCAGGGGAATAGGAAATTAATACACATTGGGGGAATTTTGGTGCCCCTCTCCACTTGGTGCCCTGTGCGGCCCGCACCACCCGCACATTGGTAGCTACGCCACTGGATTGCGCTAAACGAATTACAATTGGTAAAAATATTTCTAATCACACAGATTTATTATTGCTAGTCTAGATCTATAACAAATTTAATTACATAACAGATCCAAAGTAATTAATACAATTATATTTAAAGCTTTGTTTTTTTTTAAAGAAGTATTTTTTTTATATTGTTCTTTTTGATATATATATAAATCTTAACTCCTCCAACTTTTGACTTGTGTGCTAATATGTTTGTATTACGTCATTGTTTCTTGTGCATGTTTTATGCGAAAGTAAAGGATGTGACGTAATAAACAAAGATAGTCTTCTATGTCTACTTGTATAAACACACAGTCTCTGTTATTATTACTAATTAATGTCTAGTTTTTCATTTATTTTATCTGTGACAACAGAACTACCTTGCCAATGCCTATTGTTCTGGCTGCTCTATAAAAGAAGCTAATCGAGAAGAAATGAATACATCTAAGGCATATCGATTCCATGGCTAGGATCCTCCTCTCTCGTTCTGAAGTTAGCGTCAAAGAGTTGCAAAGAGACGCATAATGTATACTGTTGTAACCCTGCTGGTGACACAGATGGGGGTAGTGCTGTGTGTTTTTAGCCTACCCAAATCGCCACAGTCCAGCGCGACGAGCGGTCAACCGTGACCAGTGACAGTACACGCCAGTTCGGCAAGGACCAGTGTTGTAAATATTACGCACGCAAGTCACGGCGAAAGTGATCAACTGGAGTGGTCAAGAAGGTTCGAGTAGAGACACTATATAAGAGCGAGTGTGTCAGAATCACTTCACGTTACCTCGCTATGTGACCAGGCGAGAACCAGCACGGTGTGTGAAGTCAGTGCGGAGCAGAGACTAGGTTTTTGTAAAGACAGTGTTAATGTTGTTGCCAATTGCGATGTATTTGAAATTAAACTGACTGATACTTTGGAGCCCTGAGTTGTGAGGCTCTTTAAGTTCGTTGTGTGATATTATGACAACCTAAATTTAACTATATGCATTTCTATGTTTTGCAATCATTGTACTTTAAAATGTAACTACTTAATTTGTACGCTTACTAATAAAATATGCATCTTTTTGTTAATAAAAAAGAAAAAAAAAAAGCCCAATAAAGAGGCCAATAGCCCAAAAAAGAGGCAATGCCCAAAAAAGAGGCAAAGGCCCAAGGATTCCTAGGATGTAAACAGCTTGACAACTGAAGTCAAAAGCTAAAAAGCTGAGGTATCCTTTAAAAAAATAAGTTCGTTGTGTCGTGTGGTGCAGTTTGAAGAGTACCTGGATAGTAGGAGAGACGTAACAATACATTCAAAACGAATACCCGCTGACCACCGTAAGAAAATGCAAACTTCAACTGTTTGACCATATCACTAGGTCCTCGATGCTCACAAAGACCTTCCTTCAGGGAACAGTACCAGGAAAAAGAAGCAGAGGCAGACAGAGAAAACGATGGAAAGAAAACATAAAAGAATGGACGAGCCTTTCACTTTCTAGTCATGGTGAAAGATAGAGAGGAATGGAGAAAAAAAAACGATCATAGGTGGTGCCCTAACGGTCTGACAAATTGACGGGTTAGGTGAAAGGTGGTGAAGGTGGTAAATGATTGACTCGCTAAACGAAAGGGAACACGTTTAATTCCATGGAGCTAGTGGCAACTTTATCAGAATATATTTTATAAGTGTTTTTTTTTTTTATGTTCATTTATTATGGAATTTTCTCTCTCTCTCTTCTATAGAATTTTAAACATAATTCCCTTAAAAACTTCGAACAGGAAGTGATTATCTGCAGCCATGCAGCGGATTAATTTTACACTGGGTACCCGGCTGAACTCAATAGCTGAAACCTTCTTTTTTGTTGTTGTTTTATTTTGTTGCGCAATCACTCATAAAGTCGGAGCACGAACACAATTGTATTTAAAGTCTTCTAAAGCGAATACTGCGTATTAATACAACCTGTTTATTACTGGGGCTGGGGACTGTTGAAATGTTTTGTGCATACAAAAGTTATTTGCGATATTTAAAAGTGAAAAAAAAACAACGTTTCCTTAACAATAGACAGATGTTGAATTTATAAATATATTTAAAACTACTTCAGTTATTTGAAAGTGTGCACATATGGAAAACAAAAACATTTCTGTATATACCATAAAGCGCAAATTAGCGTCTATTAACCACAGTCTAACTGAATAGTATGTATTAAAAAAAAGTTCCCCTTTCAGACCTTGAGGTCTATAGGGCAAATGATGGTCATCTGTTTCTGTGGCCTACGGTTAACGAAGGAATATTAGCCATAATCAGATTAAAAAAAAATAAAATAAAAAAATGCATCTAGACTTTACATAAACGAAACAATCTTAAAAAGACTGTTTTTACTCACCATGACGATTTTGTTTATTCCACAATGTAAGATTCTTAATTCCGTGACAATATCAGAACAACAGCGCACGAATATCCTTACAACACAATTATGTCATCTTGATGTGTTTTACGTACATAAATAGGTGACATCATAACAACATCCGTACAATATAAATGTTTGGAAGCCTGAACAGAAGTGCTGGTCTATAGGAATGACGTGGCTGAGTACAAGAAGCAATGGCGTGAGTTCCTGTCGAGGACATTTCTCTAGATTCAGCGTAATGGCTTACAGATAACGTGGGCCTCAATAAGGGGAGCTAAACCTTGCATGCTGATGAACTGAAGTTACGTCCCTTTGCGCTACCGAAGACAATAGCCTTTTTTTTCATATAATATCCTGTAAATTATAACTGAAAAGCGAGTATGTCACAAATCAATGTATAACAGAGCGAACGGCGACATTGTGTGGTTCTTTGTGCTTCTGAGTCTATGCAGTCTATATCTTCTTCGTTGACAAGAGATTTCAATCTTACATTATGTCTATGTCAACTCTGTCAACTGCGATGCTTCGGGCAGAAGTCAATGTATTTTTTTGTCTCCCTTTGCTGTAAAAGCATTTCATTTAATATTCCATTATCTTCCTCCATCTGATTCAGCGACTGTCTTTGTCTGATGGAGTGTTGGGGAACATAAGGCTAATGCCATTGGTTCACAACCTTGAAGGTTGTGGGCGAAGGCCAGTTGATGTCATTTGGGACCTTGAGTTCGCTCTGAAATTAGGTCACTTGCAATCCAAAAAGAGGCTAAAGAGGCTCTACCAATGTAAACACCATGTATCCGTTATTCATGAATTATATCTGAATGTTATATAAAGTTACTTTTTGCTTTTTTTATTCAACCGATCAAGGTCACTTTAAGAGTTCAAGGTCGCCCTTTCAAAAATGTGCTTTTGTCTTTAGACGAACAATAAATGCAGAATTTAGCAAACACACAGTCAAGGATTTATAAGTACCTGGCAATGGCTAAACAGATACTGAAAGAAAATGACATAAAATTGCACACAATTTGTGTGCTAGTATATCTATACACAATTAACGTACTATTAAATGCATTAATTTCACCACAGTCTTTTCTCCATCTATTAAAGTTTGTTATTGGCATTGCCATCGTGTGGCTCTATTATTAGTGCAAGAGAAAAAGGTAGTGTTGATAAATTATGTTTTATAAATGGTAGACGTTTATGAGCATTTGTTCGCATTTTTTTGTCATTGCCCAATCAAATTCTCTGAGCTCTTCAATTTTTAGTACAAACTTATTTTAATATGAAGGAAGAATTAGACTTCCACGTCTAAGACATAGAGCGTATTAAAAAAACCAATGAGGAAATAACCAGGAAATTTAATATTTATATGAAGATCAACCGTCACTCATTGAGATATTATTAAAATTTAGCTCAATTTCTTAACTTTAGTAAGTAACAGACCATAGACATCAATAAATATAGACTGGAAAAAGGAAGTAACTTCATGTAACTTGAAAACATGTATATATATTGTATTCGGATTTCTGAATTATGAAAAGTTGCATGATCTTCATTCTTAGAGATTAAAGAAAGCTACACTGCCTCCTTATTTACAATATATATTGGTGTGTATCAAAGTTAAAAAAGCACTTTTATACTGCTCATAAATGCTTTATAATAAAGTACACAAAATTGCAAGTCACAAATTTTCGTTTCATATAACTCTTTAATTGGCCAGTCTATATTTATTTATGTCTATGTAACAGACGCTCGATTAAGCGCCCTTGACATGGTTTAGTTTATTGTAAAAGAAATCTCCGCATCGCGACACAAAGTTGAATACACAATTCTCACTTTATATTTCCACATCGCATCGTCTAATCACGTGATCCGTGGCTTTTTTTTTCTCTCTAGCGTTAACAAACAAGTCTTAAACAAAATCTTCGTGCGATATCTACGAATGCGGTCAATTTAGGGCATACCAATCATAGTTGTATGAAGAGAGATATATCGGTAAACTGATCCAAGTAAACATTATCCTCGAAGTCTAACTTTAGGTGTTGTCTTACTGCCAGTTCTGCTGAACCGCGTGAGTGCTGTCTGGAACCGAAGTGACCGCGAACATTCTCTCCTCGCTCTCTCTCTCTCTCTTCACTTCTGGAGTGCTTCCTGGTCACTCCATGATTGGACACTTTCGTGGTGACATGGAGTCAGCACCTAGGAAACAAACAAACAAAAATAGTAAATGAACAATTTATTAAGGAACTTTGTTTATTTTTAATATTCATATGTATTAACGACGTATAGTTCTGGATTTACATATAGGTAACAATAGCTATGTAGCTTCGGGCCTCCACTTGTTTGGGGGGGGGGGGGGCATTAGTCAGTTGCAAGTATAGTGAGAGTGAATGTAATAATTTTTTTTGTTGCTATGTTTTGTATTATTTATTTAAAAGTAATAAAGTTTGTCAAGTTTGTAGATCTGTAAAGTTCGAAATAATAGAAGTTATAGGCCTACGTTTTCAGTCATAGCCCTAGAGGAGTCAGGAGAAGAACCTGACGCCATTGTTATTGAAGCTCATTGACTTGTAGCACCAAACCTCTGGATGACATCTGAACCGCTGTAGGCGTGTTATATTTTGACTTATTACACTTGCAACAAATTCTTTGCGAACAAAACTAAATATAACTTTTTTTTTTTTTTAGAATCGCTAACTTTTTTCTCCCCGTCACCATGGAAACACACACACACACGCACACACCATAACACCCATAAATTGTTTCAGCGATATTTTTTATATAATTTTAAAGGAAAATCAAAGACAAAATTGCCTAAATTTGATAACAAGGGGCCCCATATCTTAAACAGCTCGTGGCCTTAGTGAGTCCTTTGTGTATTCCAGCGACGTATACCTTGGCGATGTGTATAAATACATTTTGGTTTTGAGTTATGGATAAAGTGAGCAGACACCTACGTACTCAAA
This sequence comes from Biomphalaria glabrata, assembly GCF_947242115.1. Taxonomy (NCBI): domain Eukaryota; kingdom Metazoa; phylum Mollusca; class Gastropoda; family Planorbidae; genus Biomphalaria; species Biomphalaria glabrata. The sequence goes on from NC_074714.1 coordinate 52,246,553, forward strand.
TGAAGACAAAAAGAAGGACAAAGCCTTATAAAGGAGGACAAAAAGAAGGACGTAGCCTTACAAAGGAGGACAAAAAGAAGGACGTAGCCTTATAAAGGAGGACAAAAAGAAGGACAAAGCCTTATAAAGGAGGACAAAAAGAAGGACATAGCCTTATAAAGGAAGACAAACAGAAGGACAAAGCCTTACAAAGGAGGATAAAAAGAAGGACGTAGCCTTAAAAAGGAGGACAAAAAGAAGGACGTAGCCTTAAAAAGGAGGACAAAAAGAAGGACGTAGCCTTATAAAGGAGGACAAAAAGAAGGACGTAGCCTTATAAAGGAGGACAAAAAGAAGGACGTAGCCTTACAAAGGAGGACAAAAAGAAGGACATAGCCTTATAAAGGAGGACAAACAGAAGGACAAAGCCTTACAAAGGAGGATAAAAAGAAGGACGTAGCCTTATAAAGGAGGACAAAAAGAAGGACATAGCCTTATAAAGGAGGACAAAAAGAAGGACGTAGCATTATAAAGGAGGACAAAAAGAAGGACGTAGCCTTATAAAGGAGGACAAAAAGAAGGACGTAGCCTTATAAAGGAGGATAAACAGAAGGACAAAGCCTTACAAGTGAGGATAAAAAGAAGAACGTAGCCTTATAAAGGAGGACAAAAAGAAGGACGTAGCCTTATAAAGGAGGACAAAAAGAAGGACGTAGCCTTACAAAGGAGGACAAAAAGAAGGACGTAGCCTTATAAAGGAGGACAAAAAGAAGGACGTAGCCTTACAAAGGAGGACAAAAAGAAGGACATAGCCTTGCAAAGCAAAAAACACAACTCTGCCCGAGTCGGGTGTCGAACCTCGAGCACCCTTCTAGGTAGCCAAGCCAAGTTCAAGCGAAGATGGCCGACCAAATTTTTCAAACTGTGGGGGAAAAAAAAACTCAGCAAACACCGATAAGGCAAGAAATCAGAAAACGCAAATGAAGTTTCCAGAGGCTGAAAGACCAAAGTAAACATTGTGAATATTCACATTTGACTAGAGTAATACCTTTATTTAAATCACTAGATTTAGAAAGCCTTCCGGAGAGAAGGCTCAAAAGTAAAGTAGCAATTATACATAAAACACTGAACCATAATCTTCAAATACAAAAACAAAATTTAATAAAAGACTATGAAAGACACAAAGATAAAGGCACACTCCTCGTTCCATATGCTAGGACAAATATGTACAAATACTCCTTCTTCCCTAGTGCTATTGGAGCATGGAATGGGTTGCCTGAGCTAGCCAGGAAAACCAGTGACTTGGCAGAATTTAAGTCATTGGTTAATATGCATGACGCGTAAGACGTAATCATCTTCTTTTTTGAAGTAACGTCTGTATTATATAAGATAAGATAAGACCATGGAGAAGATCAGTAGATCTAGAAGCAAAGACGGCAGGATAGACAAGGACCTAGATGAGGGGAGCCCGATTACGAAGTGCTGTTGCGCCCTATTCTCCAATGGAAGTCAGAATAAGTCAACTCAAAATGTGGTACGGGTACCACTAAGGGGATGAATATGGACCCGAAATGAAGAGTTTAATGCTTTGCACTTTATTAAGTTAATAAAATATAACTTAATATTGGTATGTTTTAAATGACTGTGTTTTTTTAATTATTATTTAGTTTATGTTTTTAAAAACTCAAAACCGGTGTTATTTTATGTTTAAGAATCAATTTTACACAAATCAGGAAATGGATAGCAATGTTATAATTTCCGTTGACAAATGTGTACAAATGTGTACAAATACTCCTTCTTCCCTAGTGCTATTAGAGCATGGAATGGGTTGCCTGAGCGAGCCAGGAAAACCAGTGACTTGGCAGAATTTAAGTCATTGGTTAATATGCATGACTGAATGCAAGACGTGTAGGACGTAATCATCTTCTTTACTGAAGTAACGTCAGTATTATATAAGATAAGATCTAGAAGCAAAGACGGCAGGACCTAGATGAGGGGAGCCCGATAACGAAGTGCTGTTGCGCCCTATTCTCCAATGGAAGTCAGAATAAGTCAACTCAAAATGTGGTACGGGTACCACTAAGGGGATGAATACGTGCCCAAAGTGAAGAGCTTACTGCGTTGCACTTTATTAAGTTAATAAAATATAATTTAATATTGGTATGTTTTAAATGACTGTTTTTTTTAAAATTATTATTTAGTTTATGTTTTAAAAAACTCAAAACCGGTGTTATTTTACGTTTAAGAATCAATTCTACTCAAATCAGGAAATGGATAGGAATGTTATAATTTCCGTTGACAAATGTGTACAAATAATCCTTCTTCCCTAGTGCTATTAGAGCATGGAATGGGTTGCCTGGGCGAGCCAGGAAAACCAGTGACTTGGCAGAATTTATGTCATTGGTTAATAGGTTAATATGCATGACTGAATGCAAGACGTGTAGGACGTAATCATCTTCTTTACTGAAGTAACGTCAGTATTATATAAAATAAGATAAGACCATGGAGAAGATCAGTAGACCTAGAAGCAAAGACGGCAGGATAGACAAGGACCTAGATGAGGGGCGCCCTATTCTCCAATGGAAGTCAGAATAAGTCAACTCAAAATGTGGTACGGGTACCACTAAGGGTATGCACACATCTCTGAAATGAAGAGCTTAATGCGTTGCACTTTATTAAGTTAATAAAATATAACTTAATATTGGTATGTTTTAAATGACTGTGTTTTTTTTAATTATTATTTAGTTTATGTTTTTAAAAACTCAAAACCGGTGTTATTTTATGCTTAAGAATCAATTCTACACAAACCAGGAAATGGATAGGAATGTTATAATTTCCGTTGACACTCTCAATTTTTCAAAGTCAAATTTTGTTTTCGATTTTTTCAAATCGCAGAATCGCTCAAAATAAATCCACTAGATTTTGATGTACCTAAATAAAGGGGGGGGGGGGGAGAGTGGATCGGAACGTAACAGTGATTGGTCGGCTTGGTCATGTGACTTTAAGTTTAAATTATTATAGCAGGAGGAAAAACAACTTAGGAATACCAAAAAAAAAAATAAGAGACAAAACAGTGGCGTAGCATCCATGGCGCGAAGGGGTTCAATGAACCCGGGCCCACGACCATTGGGGGACCCACAGCCTGTGGCGTAACAGCAATGGCGAAAGGGAGTTGATTGCACTTGGGCCCATGACTCTTGACCAGTTGAGGCCCACTAGGGATGACACTCATGGCAAAAATATGATAGATGTTTGTAGATTTGAAAAGCTCCTTCAAAATATTTTAAACGCTGCACGAAACTTTTTATTAGTTTTAAAACCATAACCCGTGTTTTCAGCTAGCACCAACGGCATGGATTACATTAAATGTAAATATCTGCTCTCCGGCAGGTTTATTGTGATGGTGGCTGTACGTTTGAGGGGACTATTGTTCCCATTGATAGTATTATTACTAATGGTGGAGAGAGGAGAGATAGAGAGGGTGAGAAAGTTTGGTTTAGAAAATATTGATGTGTTGTACAGAAAAATAAGGAAAGGGGCGGAGTAACAATACAATTAGGTCTGTAGTGACTCTATAGGGATAGCCCTGGTGGTCACAGATTAATATTTCTACACATCCGCTAATTATTCAATTTTCTCAAAGCTTTTTTTGTTTCTTTTATTTTAAGTATTTAAATTAATTAATTTTAACTTATTTTTTTAATAATGTATCTATATGTATTCGTTCATGTCATTTCATATCCTATCATTAACAAAACATGAATCAATAACAAAACTATCCTATTAAATAATACATAAAAAAAGAACGGTGTATGTTAACTTTTTTGTCATTTGTGTTATTGTAATATAAGTAAAATGCAAATTTAAAAAAAATGGAGATCTAAGCTAACTAAACAAATGTCATTCTAAAACTTTTGTATCCCATCCGACAAAGAAGATCTTGTAAAATCTTGTAAGTTCTCATCAGATTGTTTTGTTTTCTTCTGTATTGCGTAATAAATTTTAAGAACAAAATAAAAAAAAGGAGATGAAATCTAAACAAACAAAACAAACAACATTAAATATTAATCAAGCAAATGAACCATAGTATGTTACATAGTTATCGTACTTGTGCTATTATAAGGAATGGCCAAACCGAACTGGGAGCAGGTTTATAACAAAGATTTAAACTAGATAAGTTGGCATTGAAGACGAAGCGGGTTGCAATAATCTGGAGAAATCCGATTTCTTAAAATAGTTAGAGCTAATATTCAATTTTTTTTTGGACAATGTTAATCTTTAAATATAGAACTTAAATATGTGTTTCTGGTATTTCCATAAGCAAAGTGAAATAGGAACACCGAGCAGGTAATTCATTAACACGTCGAATTAGCTAGACACAGAGACAATGAACACTTAATGATTTCATGCATGTTTGTTTTAATTAACTGAATGAAACATTTTTTTTTACATTTGTCATAGGCGGCTCCAACACTCTCTTCTCAACTCGTCCGACGCCTTGTTAGACGTGGACGGCCTTGTTTTCGCTTTTCTCTATTCGGCCTCCAAGTTATGGCTGAATGATTCTTCTCAGCTATCGCTGTTTTGCCGCGTTTAATCTCTTTTCAGCCTTTATGAAAGCTTCCAAGTCTCACAAGCCAAGTGGCTTTGGAACGATGTTTGTATTTAGGAGCTGGATCTTGATCTCCAGGATAATTTATTTATTTTCCCAGGTGGGCCGAAATTTTAGAAAGACGTCGCCTGCTTTCCCAATCCCACAAGTAACATCGTATTACCCATCTCCATCGATTGTGCTAACGCTGCCCTTATAGGTAAACTGCTCTGTGTGATCAAGCTCTGGATGCCCAATGTTGACGAGGATATTGTGTGGCCTGTGGCCGGCAGTATTCAAAACTTGGTTTTATTAATTTTTTTTCCAAAGACCGAGTTTGAGTGCGTCTCTATCGAGTGTCTCCGTTATCTCTTGTATGCATTGTATTCCCGAGTCAAGTCCAGGTCCGTCACCCAAATGAGTTTAACTATTTCTCTCCGTAATTATTTACCACATTCTGATGGAATCAACGTTGGTATCGTCATTTAGGAGAGAAAGAGTTAAGCGAAAAAGAAAGCAAATATGCTCAATGTGCAACAAATAAAATATGGAAGATATTCTGTGTACTTAAACATTTGTATTAATGCTTTTGTATAGAAAGCCGATTTTCTGAAAATAAAATACAAATGTTTAATAGAAAGCTTTGCAGTTTTTTTTCCAATTTCGACCTTCAAGGCTGTGAATCTGTCAAAACTGTTCTGCGAAATTTCACGTAAATCCCGTTCGGCAGTTGCTTAGATCTCTAGATACATAAATCAATCAATAAATAAGTTAGCCAGTGGCATTATACGCTCTAATTTTCATGTTCAGCTAATTATATGTCTTCCTTCTGCTGTGTTCTGTATTGAGATGTCATAAACTGCATTAAAAAAATGTTTTTATCTCTCGACTTAGTGAGATTGATAAAAAAAAGTCACATTTTTTTAATTCTAACAACAGGTTTTTTTAAACTTACAAAATGGCCGAAGACATTGATACTGAATATAGGAAACTTTTGCTACAGAAAATTCGCACTGTTTTTGAAACCAATGTTTCAGCTCTTCATGTGCTCTTCGTGTTCCACAAGTATGATCCTAATATACTTACAATGAAAGATTTGGTAAGTATCCAGCAAAAATTTCATTTAGATACAAGACACCGATAGCAAAGACAAGCAGACACAAACACTCTTTTGTTCCCCTGGCAATCAAATCATTAAATAAGAACAACCTGGTATAAACTTTGTCACATGTAAATTATGAGTGCGTCTGGTGTGAATGTACACTTTGGTTTCTTATAGTTATAATGTTTTTTGTTTGGTGTAATGCACAAATTGTAAGACAAATTTCCTTACGGATAATAAAGATTATTATTATTATTATTATTATTATTATTATAATTTTACTATTATGTATTTATAAATGATGACTTTTAGCATGCTGGACATTCTTTTTTACAAAGCTTTTACCAACTCACTTTGTCTGTCTGGGTGGAATCTTGTAGAAGTTATTTCTATCACTTCCCGTTTTTTTGGATCCACTTTGAACTTTTCACAATTATTCATTGTCGGTGACAAAAAATGAATCAATTAAAAAAATAACCAATTCGTTAATAAATAAGTTATAATTATTTTATTGTGTTTTATTTAGTAATGTACTAAGCTAATTGGAGCTAAGCCTTGTGTAGAGAATACGGTCGATCGTTGAAAAAAACAAGGTTACAAAGACAGTTTGTGTGCAAATACAAACTCAAAATCGGCCCCCGAAGTGGTCCACTCAGGCAGGCTTCAATATTTTCAGAAAAGAACATCCGAATGAAATTATATCAAAGACAAATGAGAGATAAGAATGGAGAAAGAAGGTTGACAGATCTTGTGTAGTGCCCCAACGGTCCAGCAGATCAAAGGATATGTGCAAGTGAATGCAAAGTTAGATGTGAACCTGGTCTAACTAGTTACCCTTTCAGACCTTATAGGGCAGATAATGTAAAGTTCATTTGTTTTTGTGGCCTACGGTTAACGAGGGTGTCATGTAGCCAGCACAACGACCAACCGCCTATCCTTTTCCCCAACTAATGTCAGGTACCCATTAGAGTTGGGTGGACTCAGAGGCGCCCAAAGATTCCGAAGTTGAAAATCCCAGTCTTCACCAGGATTCGAACCCGGGACCCCCGGTTCGGAAGCCAAGCGCTTTACCGCTCAGCTACCGCGCCTCACCTGGCCTAACTTAAGTCTTATAATTGATGTAATTGTTTTGAAAAGGCTCAATCTCTTATTCGAATCATCAAAAAAATATAAACATCCTGGTATATGTGATAAAATGTTTAACAAAATGCAATTTACAAGATTACTATTCGTTTTAAATAACGTCTAACTTATAATGCATACTAAATAGCCTTTTCTCTTTAAAAAAACTGCTTGCATAAGCAATTTAAAAAATTAGATTTTTCGCTTTCAGAAAAAAAAAAAGTAGCCGTTGCATCAGAACTTTGAATGGTCGAAAATATTGTGTCACTATCTTTTATAGTTTACGAGATCTAAACGGGACGGACGGACAGACGGACAGATATTTCACATAAAACTAATAGCGTCTTTTCCCCTTTCGGGGGCCACTAAAAATTACAGACTTATTTAAACTTTAACACCTTTTTTTTTATAAGTACTTGATAGCTCAGCGGCTAACACGTCGTCATTCCATTATAAAGGCTTGAGGCCTCAGGTTCTAATTGAGACCCGAGCAACTTAAAAAAAAAATTGCTTTTGGAAAAGCAGCTCGGAAACATTTTTCCAGATACCCCTCCCCCCTCCCTTCCAACTGGTCCACTAAGTAATAGGACCATTGCACACTGAGCATGCTATAAGCATGAAACACAACAAAAACAATAAAATATTTCCTCTCCCACAAATTTATTATTGTTAGATCTGTAAAAAAATTTAGATCAAGATTAATTTTAAAAAAATTTATTAACATTTCACTCAATATAAGCTTTGTTTTTAAAAAGTAATCTTTATATTTTGTTTGTTGTTTAGGATATCGTTAAAATATGCTGTAATCATAAAGGCTATATTGAAGGAGCGAGCCTGCTGTTAAAGTATCTCTCAAGGTATGCAGGCTGGTTCAAATGCCTTTTGTCAGTTCTACGAGATCCATCTGTAAAGCAAGCTTCTCTAGCTGATCAATTGCAAGCAATGAAAGGTAAAAGTTTTGTTAAGTAAATGAATACTTTATTATATTTTGACTGAATTTATTTCTTAACATGAATGGTTTCAGCTTATATTAGTTTTTTGTTTGCCTATTCCGTAACAGTGTTTTCGTTGGGGTGCTTCTGTTGACTCTTTTGCAAACTTTCACCACCTGCTTCGCTGTTTTATCTTATCTTATCTTATATAGGGGCCTAATAGAGACTTTACTTCAAAAAAGAAAATGATTTCAGTTATCCTGGGACGTAATAGATGGTTTAAAAAATACATAAATTCATATTTTCTTTTTCAGTGGCCCCCAAAAAAGGCGAAAAGCCTCTTGTTTTTATGTGATTTGTCTGTCCGTCCGTCTGTCACGTTTAAATTACAAAAACTAGAAATGGGATTGAAAAAGTGTGCAAACAGTTTTTTAATTTAAAGAAAATACACTTCTTTAAAAACGGGACATAAATGTAAGGGGGATTATAATCATTTTAGTTTTGTTGTATTTTACATTTATACATACAAGTTGTTAATTGTAAAAGCTAATATTTATTTATATTATTTTTTATGATTTCATTAAGGCTATGGGTATGAATGAAGCTAATTGGATGTATGGAGACTATAATAGAAACTATATTTTACCAACACTACATTTTTCTAATGTTGCAGATGAACTTGATGAAGAGTTGAAGCGAAAAAATGCATTCCAAAGAGGTAATCATAAGGCCATAACAATTTTTCTTTAATAATTTTTATATCGTATGTTCATGTTAAGTAGCTTATACTTTATTTAAAACTGTTGGTTAAGATATATATCAGTCACACCAGATTCTGCCCTGTCCGGACAGGACCGAAGCCATTGACTCACCTGGGCGCATCCATTGTCTTCCGAGACATAAGGAGCCATATATATATATATATATATATATATATATATATATATATATATATATATATATATATATATATATATTGCAAACCTATTAGCGTAATTATGAATATATGTATTCTTTTTATCTATTCACTCTTAGTAATGAGAAGTGGGAATGTGGTCAGACGTCAGAGATTAGAATGGACAAGAGAGCCGTTGTGAGACTTGGAGCATCAACTGTTGAAATGGACAGGTGTCAGCGTCTTCTGCTGTGGATGTTAGCAATTTATGATTGTATATATAAATAAAGTATTTGTAGTATGAGATAATAATTGGGTCAAGGTAAAAGAGGATTGATGTTGATTAAGGTGATAACAGATGTGTGACCATGACAATAAACATAAATGTTCATCTTGGCTATCAGGTCTTCTAACTCTGGCCTACTGTCGCCGCTACTTGTCTTCACGCTCCTACAGGGTTCACTGTTGCCGCCTATGTCTTCGGGATACTAAGGGGTTCACTATCTAGCCAGTAACACATGGAGCTCACTATCTTCTCGTTGTCTCAAGAACAGTAGTCTACATAAACTATCTGGAATGTTTTCCACTAACAGGAATAATTTCCACTAACAGGAATGTTTTCCACTAACAGTAACGAACCTTCCACAACTGCCTGACCAGACAACCCATCAAACAGAACTTACGCTGCTTCTCGCATGCTGGCCTATCCATTGGTGCTGTTCCTTTCTACAGCTCTAGACGGATATATTTCTCCAATCACTTAGCCGGAATCCACACTCTACTTTTCTCGTCTCAACATCTGTTCATCATTTGGTGTTGAACAGTGCGATGGTGTGCAGCATTAGCGTCGGTGCAGGAGTAGAGTTACAATAATTTGTATGTGTGTGTGTCTATGTTGGACACGCACATACCTCATGACCTGGCTGAAATATGCCTGATAAAACATTCATTCAGAAATGTCTACTCATATTCTGTTTGACTGCCCCAGACTTGTTGATCTCCGTCTCGACAGGTCTGGGAAACCAAAAATTCTCGACCTGCATGGCGACATTTATGCACTACGCAAGACAGCAGGGTTTCTGTCCAGGGCTTTTGCAAGAGAGGATTTTGGCCTCTCAAGCCCTCACTCTAATGGAGTTTGATGATGATGATGATGATGACGATACATTAGAATAAAAAGCTTGTCGATGTTTTAGGAAACGTCTAGGAACAACGCCATTTTGTGTATAAACGATAACATTATATATATGCAGGGATGTTGTTCATTGTTTGTTTTCACAAAGCCTATATGTCAACCCACTCTGTGGGTCTGTCTGGTAAAAAGTTTTGTTCACGTTATTTCTCCCAGACCTAGTCTCAAGCTGAAATTTTGCACATTTTTTTTAAACAAATAAAAGTTAGTACAAGAATCGGAAAAAAAAATCCTTTTATCAATAAAATTTTCCCGATAGTATTTGTATCAACACATATTTAATTAAAAGTCAGTTATTGTTCTGCTATTCTCTTATGTAATGTTGAGTACTATTTGTACATATCGTTTTGGTGATGCCACAAAGATAAAATAATTAATGGTTGGTTGTGGATGTATGGGTTAATTTTCTCTGTTTCTTTGTGTAATTGTTAGTACTTCCTTGTTGTAATGTTATTAAAATCGATTTATTAGTAACGAAATTGAGTTTGCCTTTTTTGTATTAATTGAGAATACAAGTAATTAAAAAAAATACTTCTCGATATAATTATGGTTTTCTTTTAACAATAGCGCCACATCGTTCAGGACTTGGTTTTGGATAAACTTCCTACATCCCAGGAATTAGTGTAGATATTATATTCACGTGGGAGGCGCGGTGGCTGAGTGGTAAAGCGCATGGCTTGCGATCCGAGGGATCCCAGGTTTGAGTCGTGATGAATGAGATTTTTAATTTCGGGATCTTAAGATCGCCTTTGAGTCCAGCAAGCTCTAGTGGGTACCTGATGTTAGTTGGTTATAATTAAAGGTGGTTGGTCGTTGTGATGGTCACATGACACCTTCGTTAACCTTGGAACACAGAAATAGATGACCTCTACATCATCTGCCTTATATATCGTAAGGTCTGAAAAGAGAAATTTAAAAAAAATATATATCCACGGGTTTTTACTAAAAGTGCTTTTTTTATGTGTTTTTTTTAAACTCTTTTCTATTATGTGGCCCGCCAAACGAGTGTTTGAAATTAAATGGCCCACAGGCTTTAGTTCACACAGCTGTTTTATCTAATTAATAGTTGGACCTAATTTTGCTATAATCTAATTTCATAACATCGAACGGAACCCGAACTTTAGATCTGACCGAACCGAACCGAACTAAACTTGTCACCGAACCGAACCCAAACTTAAATCTGACCGAACCGAACCCGAACTTTAAAAGTTGTGTTCGATTCCCATCTCTACTGTAAAGAGCTAAATCAAGTGAATCAAGTTAATGCATGAAATTGTTTGTTTTTAAATCACACGGCACATCCAGCCATACCCGGTGATTGCGATTCGCTTTTACACAAAATGCCAGTTTAGAATTTATCACATCTATGGTATGGGATGTCATCGCATGTCAAAACGTGCCATTCTGTACAAGTTCATTTAATGTTCATGGTGGCGTACCATTTCGCGCGGGTTCGTCCGCCTCTTACACTTGAAGGCTTTTTTTTGCTACTTAACGTAGTGCCTTGCATAGGTATTGTGGGGCCTACTATAGGTCTTTCACTTATTACACACTGTTTGCAATTGTTCTGCATGAAAGATTTCTCCGTTTAAGGTTAATAAACGCAACATTTTGCATGAAAAATCAACAAACTATAACAGATAATAATAATATCTTCTAATCACGCTAAGTCGGAAAGTAACTGTTAATTACGAAGGAGGACCAGAACACTTGCCACAACCAAATAGTTACTTTCCTTTAACGTTCGCAAATCTGACTTTCGCAGAAGACTATAGCCTACCACGGGTTTTCAAAATAAATAATGAAAAAAAAAAAACATCAATAGCACGTTACCCAGTTACAGGTCGTGATATCAGAAACAGTTGGTATTATAAAGGTTATTTAGAGAATGGGAAATGGTTATTTTAGGAGATTAAAAGTGTTAGGGGATGTCTTCGTATCCTAAAATAGTGTAGGCCTACTTATATAAAATTAAATTTTAATTTCTCGGAACGTATCCCTCATCGAAAATCAAGAAAACACTCTTTATTAATTCTCCTTAAAAAAATAGATTTATCAAAAGTTTCATTTATTTTAGGCCTACAACCAATGGCGTTACTAGAGTGGGTGCCACCCGGTGCGTTCAGCTCAGGGTGTCACCCCCCCCCCCATTCCCCTTTTTGTTCTTAAAGTCAGTATACATATACTTTATACTTACTAACATTAATTAATTGTTTATTAACTCTTTATTTTCGTAATTATTTACCACATTCTGGTGGAATCAACGCTGGTATCGTCAGTTAGGAGAGAAAGAGTTAACTATAAAAGGAGTGTCGATTCTATTTTAGAATTTCGTCTATAACAATGGATCTAAAGTTTAATTTTGCAACAATGCGGCCTTAAGTAAATTACAATGTTGTTGTTTTTTTTCTTTTCTGGACTTGAAACTTGAAAACTTTATAAAAGTTAAATTCGATCTAAAATATTTCTTAACTTAAATTTAAAAAAAAAATAATTTACATGACGCCAAGTATACGCAGATGGTAAGAAATAGTTGTAGACCTTGTTAAATGATTCAGATATATTCTTTAAGGTCTTGGTGGCATATGAATCGTGCACTGTCAATTTTTAGTTTCTTTTTAAAAAAAAAAAGTGTTTTTTTTGCCTTTAAATGTCTTCTCAATCATTATATATCTGTTTAAATGTCGTCTTTTGGAGGATCATCCGAAACGCTAATAATTTTGAAACTTAAATCAACAATACTTCGTCAGTCGTTGCAATAAAGACTTTTTGCTTCATCTAATACAGCGGTTCTCAACCTTTTATGCTCGGCGACCCCTTTTTACAAACCCCCACTCTGACCCGACCCCCCCACACACACACATACAGCAATAGAAGAATAGACAATAACAATCCATATTTTTTGATGGTCTTAGGCGACCCCTGGCAAATCGTCAATCGACCCCTAAGGGGGTCGCGACCCACAGGTTGAGAACCCCTGATCTACTACATTAATGTTTGCTTCTTGTATAAGTAGAAGCTCAGCTATAAAACTAGCAATGCACATAGAGGCGTGAAGGCTGGGTGGTAAAGGGCTTGGCTTCCGTCCGGGTTCAAATCCTAGTGAAAACAGGGACTTTTAATTTGGAGATCTTCGGGCGCCTCTGAGCCCACCCAACTCTAATGGGTACCTGAAATCAGTTGGGGAAAAAGTAAAGGCGGTTGGTCGTTGTGCTGGCCACATGGCAACCTCGTTAACCGTGGGCAACAGAAACAGTTGACGTTTACATTTTATCTGCCTCATAGACCGCAAGTTTTGAAAGGGGAACTTGCTACTAAATAGTGAGTCCGGCATCCTGTGATTGCTCGCCCCTGACATTTTCTTCTTGTTATTATTTTTCTATTGAATCATTAATTGTTTAATTTTTTTGTAAAGAGCATTTTTATTAACACTTTGAGCTAACGTGTTATGCTTTTGGTAAAGAAAAGGTTTAATTAGTCAACACATTGTCAAAAGTTTAAATGTAGGCCTACTATTGTGCATCTTTGGCCTTCTAGTACATCTTATCCAATACAATAAATAAAGCAAAGACGATAAAATCATTGAATATATCTCAAGCCCTAGTGGCTATAATTTCAGAACGAAAATATTATTTCAATTGTAGGCCTACACAAAGTTTGGGGCAAGAAGCATTTTCTAAAAAAAAAAAAATCTGAACACCGTATGTTAAGTCAGCTGTGCTCCAAAATTTAAAATAAAATGTAGGCCTAGATCTAGAATCTAGATGTATTTATTAATTATGAATAACGTTCCAATATTTAGCCACTGACACTTACTTTTTTTTTTAATGTTAGTTATTTCAAATAGCATTTTTTTTTTATTTTTTAGGGATCAGAGAGACCTCTAGATCTAGAATAATTCTTTAGTTATTTTAAATGGAAGCGAAATTATTTTTTTTTAAGAAATGGGGGAAAATCATTGCGCTATTCTTAGACCAAGGCCAAGGATTTCTAAAAATGTTTTCCACGAGTTTTTCCAAAAGAATTTGTAATAGCACAGGGCACAGGCATAGGAATCTTCAGTCTAGATCTACAATACTGTAGAAAATATTTATCCGTCTGCAGGCTATAGAATCTAGAATAGATCTAAATTACTAACTATAGTAATAGATCCAGTTGTTAGTTGACCTAGGAACACGCGTAGGTCGTAATCATTTTAAGTAAAGATAATCTTATCCTTTAACTTTATTATAATTATTACCATTACAGAATTACACTGCCATTAGACTAGTTTATGTTATTTTATGATCATTTGATGTCGATACTATTATTATAATTAAGTATTAACTATAATTATAATCTAGATCTAATCTATAATCTTTATTCTATAATCTCTATATGATATATCTATAGATCTAGATCTATATTAATATACACAGTCACTCTACTGTCTCTAGTTAACTCTAGTTGATAGATATTGATCATCTAATAATTCATCTATCATAATCATTCTATTACTATTAATACTATTTATTTGATATCAATCTATCCAGCTAGTGATGATTTTCAAAGGTCTTATATTAGATAATATATCTAATCTAAAACAAATATATATATTTGTTATCACCTTCAACCATCTGCTTGAATTATATCATCATTATTTATTACAACTAGTTTTGTTTTCACTTTAAAAACATGGTGGGAAGCGTGGTTGAGAGGCTAAGTATGCTTGAACTTGGCTTGGCTACCTATGAAGGGGGCTCGAGGTCCGACACCCGACTCGAGCAGAGTTGTGTTTACTGAGCGCCTAAAGGCAGCACGGAAAACCAACTCCTAGATACACCCCCCCCCCTCTCCCACTGGTCCACAAATGAGATTGGACCAAAGCGCTCTGAGCATGCTGTAAGCATGAAAGTAGCGCTATATAAAGCTATAATAATGTAATAATGAGCAAATATAGGCTATCCATATATACAATTTTATTGGACTTTTCTATGGTATTTGATAAAGTTCACCAACATCGCCCGCTTAACTTACAGAATAAAATATATATGGCATTACTGGACCATTACACTGAAGGATATAGCCTATATAAGATTTTCCTGGAACAAACTGTTATACTAGTTATACTAATAATGATTGGTTCCCAAACAACATCAACAGTAAACTCAGGAATAGTCTGTTGGCCCCACTACTTCTTCTAATTCACGTTAAAAAATGTTTTCATTTTGTTTGTAAAATGTTTTTACATGTTTTGGATGTTCCTTCAGAGTTTAAGATTATTTACTTCCTAGTCCAAACCCCCTGCAGGACGAAGTGGGATGGGAGCAGGCAGGGTTTGTGCCCGGGACCATCGATAAGTCAGATCAGAAGTCCAGGGCGCAAACCGCTCGACCAGGCAGCCATCCTTATCACCTACCTAATTGCATAAGCTCATGAACAAAAAATATAGACCTACTATTTGCAGATGATTACGCTTTACACAATACATAGAACAATAAAAATGTTTCTAATTAACATGGATGACTACATTGACACATGGATACGAGTAGGGCAAAATTATCTTCTCTTTTCAAGGAACGTCTGTAATTTATGAATTAAGATTACAGATCAGGTTTTGAGCCCAGGACCATCAAGACATCAGTCCAGAATGCATACACCACATGACCATGCAGCCATCCATCTAGATTAAGTAAAGCATGTGTAATGCAGATTCGAATTAGAAATCCGTCAGGAGAGAAGACTCAAAAGTAAAGTAGCAATTATACATAAAACACTGAACCATAACCTTCAAATACAAAAACAAAATCTAATAAAATACTCAGAAAGACACAAATATAAAGGCATCTTCCTCGTTCCATAAGCTAGGACAAATGTGTACAAATGCTCCTTCTTCCCTATTATATAGTGCTATTAGAGCATGGAATGGGTTGCCTGAGCTAGGCAGGAAAACCAGTGATTTGGCAGAATTTAAGTCATCGGTTAACATGCATGACTAGATGCATGATGCATAGGACATAATCAACTTCTTTTTTAAAGTAACGTCTGTATTATATAAGATAAGATTTAGATGTAAATATGAAAATGCAATAATGCAATCAAACTTAACAACAATTGCTATTGATGATCAGCTCAAGTTAAAACAAATTATTTAGATGTAAGATAGAGACATCAAATTAATGTTTGTTTCTTCAGAATAAAGATTATTAGTCTTAGTTTTATCTTTCTGTAGGACATCTTACAATTAAACTAGGTAGGGTAAGGGCTAATAATACATATAAAAGTAGTTGCAGTGGGGATACCAGTGGGCCCTAAAGTTTTCCCCTTTCAGACCATGATGATGTAAAGGTCATCTCTTTCTGTGGCCAAAGTTTAGGGGAGTGTCATGTATATGTGGCTATGCCTTCACTGAATGTGGCAAAATATGTAGGGTGCAGCTGGGGCTATGTATAGCGGGGAAATAGTGCATTTGTCATTAATCTATGGAGACAAGCTTTATTATTATTATGGGTGAATCTATTTATACATATAATCTTCAAATATATAAAAAAACAACATTGAAATGATTGTTAGTGATTCTCCATGTATGTTAAAATTTTGATCTGTAGGCTTATTTATAAATTATGTTGTATAATTTATACGGTACCATTGATAATTTGTGTAAATGTTTTAACTATTATATTTGTATTGTGGGAGGCGCTGTGGCTGAGCCTTATAATTAAAAGCCCTTGGCTTCCAAACCGATGGACCCAGGTTCGAATCCTGGTGAACACTGTGATTTTTAATCTGAGTCAACCTAGCTCTAATGGGTACAGTACACTCGTTGTAAAAAGTAAAGGTGGTTGGTCGTTGTGCTGGCCACTTGACACCCTATTAACCATGTGCCACAAAAATAGATGACCTTTACATCATCTGCCCCATAGATCACAAATTCTGAAAGGAAAACTTTACGTACTTACTTTACTATTAATATTGTGGTTACTAAGCAACATTAACAAATCTCTTGTAAAATCTAATATCTGAAACTCAGAACTCGAATTTTACAGTTTACTTGAAACATAATATGGGGCATTGGGCCAGGCTGTTCAAAAGTTCTTCAATTAACAGACGAGAACATAACAAGATGAAAAAAAAGCAATATATTAACATACAGCTTATTTCTTTCTTGCTGTCATGCAGGAAAAAATTTGTTTTAGGATTGAATAATCCTCATTTATGAAGGAAACTTGTAGAAATAAATAATAATAAAAATCTTTATTATCCATAAGAAGAATTTGTCTTACAATTTTTGCATTACACCAAACAAAACACTTTAGAAAACCAAAATATACATTCACACAAGACTCACTCATAATTTACCAGATAGTTTATATTTAATCATTTGATTGCATGTGGAAAAAAAGTTTTTGTGTCTGTCTTCTTTGTTATCTGTGCTTTGTATCTCTTGTGTGATGGTAAAATCACAAAATCTTGACCCAAAGCGTTTTTTTTTTTATGTCTAGAATCTTTTTAGCTTTTTATGAATATTTTTCTCAAACAGCTGCCCATTCAGTCCAGAGTTGTTCCACAAAGTAAACTTGTAATTTTCAACTTGAGGAAAAGATCTATTTCCTCCTGCAGCGTTCACCATGGAGATGTCAAGTTTTGCTTTCACCTATCTCTTAGTCTATTGAACCTTGATCTAGAGCTAGTCAACTGTTTTTTCCCATTCCTCTCTGTCTTTTGCCTTGGATAGAATCTCTTTCAATTAAAGGCACGTCCATTTTTTTATGTATTATGCATTGAAAACACTTTTTACTTTGTATGAAAGCTGATTGGTTAAAAATAAATTTAGTTTCTGAGCTTGCATGTTTTATTTTTTTTTTTTTTTTTAATTACAGATCTGTTAAGTCTACAAAATGGCCAATGACAGTGATCCTGAATACAGGAAACGTTTTGTTCAGAAAATTCACACAGCCTTTGAAACCACTGTGTTACCTCTCAATGTACTCTATGTGTTTCACAAGTATGATCCAAATGTTCTTACAATGAAAGATATAGTAAGTAGTACTTAGCACTCAAAAAAACTTTTTATTCAATTTTTTTAAAATGACTTTACTATTGATGTTTTTGTTAGTGTTGAAACTATTATAGTGTTTGTTACATGTATTTTTTATTCCTAGGACCTAATTAAAACGTCTTGTAATAATAAAGGCAATTTTGAAGGCGCAAGCCAACTTTTGGACTTTCTCTCAAGATATGCAAACTGGTTCAAATGCCTTTTGTCAGTTCTACGAGATCCATCTGTAAAACAAGCTTTTCTAGCTGAGCAATTGCAAGCAATGAAAGGTAAATGTGTTTTTAACAAAATAATATTTTACATTGTTAAGTAAACAAATGATTTACATTTTGACTACATAATTGTTTGTCTCTTAACATGAATGTTATCAGCTTATCATTTAAGTTTTGTGTGTGTTTGTGTGTGTGCCTTTCCTTGCATATTCTAGAACAGTGTTTTTTTGGAGGTGCTTCTGTCACTAACAGCTGGGAAAAACTGGCATTGGACCACATGGAGAGCCAGCTTGAAGGAAGGATCCCGGACTGTAGATGCCATACACAACAGTGGTAGAAAAAAGTGTGAAAATGCAACAGCGCTTAATAATTACATATGCCCAACCTGTGACCGCAACTGTGTATCAAAGATTGGCCTCTTTAATCACACAAGAAGTTGCCAGAGAAGCTAAGAGAGCCCTAAATCAAACGGTGTCAGGAACCCAAATACCCTGCTCAGACCTGAGACAGGGTATTGCCTCTGCCACCTATCAAGAGTGGCAGAATTGGTGGGAGGCTGAGACCCACAACAAACTCGGACAGATTGTGGCGGATGTCAGGTGGCAGCCCACATCTAAGGGTTTGACAAGGTGTGGAAGCACGACCATGTCCAGACTTAGGATTGGCCACACCTACATCACACACTCCTTTGTGCTGAAGAGAGAGGAGCCCCCACTTTGTGAGTACTGTGACTCTCATCTCACTGTGGAACATATCCTCATTGATTGCCCCAGATACCAGGATATTAGGGGAACATTTTTTAGAGCTCACAACTTATGAAGGGATAGTAACCCTTGAGGGATTACGGGCACAACATGACCTAAAGTGTGCCGATGTGCCAAAAAAACCTAAAAACTCAAACTCAAGAAGTTGCAAAGTGAAAAGATCATCTCTCGAAACGTAAAATGCCACAGAGAGGCTTCTGATGACTCTTTCGCAAATGTTTACCTTCTGCTTTGTTCCTTAGCTCTTTTCAGGGAATCTAGTATAGTTAACTTCTGGGTTTAATAGTTTATGTCATGTACAGTTTCTTTCTTTTTACTTCTATTTATCTCATTAACCAGGTACTCTGCCTTTTTTTAGGGTGGTTTTGTTTTAATAAAGGCTCGTGGCTGTTGTCACATGACCACACTGTCTAAACATTTTGGCCTTTATGGTGCTGCATCCTAGCAAGTCAAAACATTTGTCGATTTCTGGAGTGGGTTTCAAGAAATACCATGCCCAGTCCTAAAAAGAAGCCATCATTTGATATATGTTTATTGCTTTTTTTAAATTCATTTTTTTTTTGGACAAGATATTTCATTAATGGCTGTTGGTCATCATTGTCTATTTAGCATTCTTATGTTTTTAAAGGCAATAATTTCTCAGCCCATCTTCAACCATACTATCCATAAAAATACTAATCTCATGCCAAAAAAAAAATCTTAAATTATTGTCAAGAAAAATGAAAAATTTATAAACAAAAGAAAATGTTATTAGAATGTTATAAGTTTTTTTTTTTATTTCAACATCAAGTCAACTAAGTATAAGCATTTTGATGTGCATTGATTATCTCATCTCCTGTGGTCCCTTTTTGGGCCACCAACCAGCTTCCCCCAGGCATCTCGGTTCTGGGCAAGTCTCTCCAACTGTCCCCACGTCTTGCCCATCTGCTCGGCATCTGCTTCCAAATCGCAGCACCATGTATTCCTGGGCCGTCCCCCTTTTCCCCTTTCCTTGGGGGTTCCAGGTTAGGACTTGCCTTGTTATGTTGGATGCAGGCTTGTGAAGGATGTGACCTATCCATCTCCAGCGTCTCTGAAGGAAATCTACTTCAATAGGCTGCTGCTTAGTTCTTTGCCACAGTTCCTCATTCGAGATTTTGTCTGGCCAGCGATCATAAGAATCTTCCTCAGGCAGGTATTGATGAATACCTGGATTTTTTTCCATTATGGTGATGGTGGTTCTCCAGGTCTCTGCTCCGTAAAGTGGTATTGTGTATTGATACTAGAGAGAAAAAAAAACACAAAAAAGCTTGACAATACAACAAGAATTGTTCACAAAAAAACATTTTTTTAAACTTTATTTTTAATGATTTCATGAATGTATGTATGAAATGAATGAAGATAAGTTTGCTTTGTACAGTAGGCTGAAAAAAATCCTAATTATAGATTTATTTAAAAATTATAATGTAGCACTACTGATGCATAGTTTTTATAAATCATCTCATAGAAATGAGATGAATGCCAGGGAATTAGCTATAGATGGAATAATGCCACCTACGCAGCAGTTCCTCCCATGTCCAACCAGCTGATGTGTCCAAAGCAATACAATTTGGGATCAGCTGCATTGCTGTCTCTGCCAGGGTGTAGCTCCTGATTGTTCCTCAGGGTTGACTCCTGCATGAAGCCTTTCCCATGTTTGGGTATAGCTGCAAGACAGCAGAGATTAGAAATCAGAGTTTTTTTTCTTCTAGGTGGGCTCCAAGGATAAAGAGCCCCTCCTGTCCCAAGCTTACTGGTTTAGGTGAAGGTTACTCCCTTTGTCTCTTCTTCTGCCAGACCCCATATCTGAGCCACACGTGAGGACCAGGTAGATGGGTTGTCAGAGGCGATTTGAGACGCATGCTTTTGGAAGCACTACAAATTTTTTTTTGAGATATGGAGAATGTAATAGAATTTATATTTGATCACAATGTTTATGAAATGTTGCAGATGAACTTGATCAAGAATTACTGCAAAAAAAGTATTTAAAAGAGGTAATTATAAATAATTTTTCCTTTAAAATTAAAAATTCATATTCAAATTAGAAAAGAATTATTCTGACTCAATATAAACAACATTGAATCTTTTTTTGTGTATATATCTTACCAATAGAATATTTCCTTTCTCTCTTATTTTATTTCTCCTTAGCTTCTCCCACAGCAAGAATCCACTTGGGCCGAGCGAAGTAAGTTTTTTTTTTCCTACTAACTTTATACAATTCTAAATGGTAAATGATTGCTTTTTTCAAGTTGTGTTTAAATATATAATTAAAATTACAGTATACATTATTTAAAATTTCTCTTTTAATGTAGGGATTTATCAAACTTAAGCTCTCCTAATTAGGTTATTGACTGAGATAAAGTTCCATACTATTATAATAATAATAAGTTTTTTTGAGTCCGAAGATTAATTAGGAGTAGAGTATTTCATGCGACTACACAGTCTCATCTGTGCCTACATATTGAAAAAATTCATCAAAATGCAATTATTTAAAATAAATTTCTATTTGACAAATATATTTTTTTCTTCCAAAATATAAATATTTCATAAATGGCTATAGAGAAAAATGTGCCTCATCATTGGCATCCTTTAGTCGTAGAATGACTATGGTTCATCTCACACACTTCCTCTTGTGGCTGTGGAGCCCTTTTTTTGGAGAGACACTCCCATCCACAAATATCACAGGTTAAGCTGGCTTTTGTTTCGGTGGTAGAGGAGCTGGCCATTTTTCGCATTGTCCGTTTTTCTTCAAGTGCTGAGGCCCATGTTCTTTCGCTATCCATAGCTTTCTTGATCACTGTCTCTCTCCATCTGGTGCGGTCTAGAGCTATGTCTTTCCAATTGTCAATATTGATGTTCACTGATTTGAGGTCCCGTTTTATTACATCTATGTAACGGAGGTGGGGGCGACCAGTTTTTCATGTGCCAGTCATGAGTTGTCCATAGAGGATGACTTTCGGGATGCATTTGTCCTCCATCCGGCGAACATGTCCAAGCCAGCACAAGCGGCGTTGTCTGAGAGCTGTAAAGATGCTGGGAATACCTGTTCGTGCAAGGATCTCAGTATTGCACACTTTTTCTTTCCAAGTGATTTTCAAGATCCTACGGAGACATCGCAAATGGAATGAGTTTAGTTTTCTCTCTTGCTTTGCGTAGGTGGTCGATGATTCATTACCATACAGCAGTGTACTCATAACGCATGCCTTGTAGACTTCCATTTTGGTCACTGTAGTGAGCTTCTGGTTTTTCCAAACTTTTGACCTGAGTCTAGCGAAGGTTGAGGCAGCCTTCCCTATGCGTTTTTTTTATCTCCTCTTCTAGAGACAGGTCATCTTGAATTGTGGATCCCAGATAGCAGAATTCATTTACGGCATCCAGCTTGTTATCGTCTATGAGGATGGAGGGTGGTGCTGTAGCAGGTGGTCCCATAACATTTGTTTTCATTGTGCTAATAGTTAAGCCATGCTCCTTACAGGCCTGAGAGAAGCGCGACATTAGTAACTGAAGTTCCTCATGTGAGTGTGCCACCACCGCTGCGTCGTCTCCAAAGAACATATCTCTTATGCGAAAATGTGCCTAAGATGAGAAAAATGATCCTAAGATTTTGAATAAATAAAAGAAAAAATAATTAATTAAATAGATTGTAAATTTTGATTATTTTCTTCTTTGAAGGAACATCTGTAAATCATAAGTTAAAGAAATAATTAAATTTCCATCTGACTATCTTGTCTTTGGTTTTAAAGATTAATAATGAGTGCGTTATTTCAGCTCACTATGCAAACCCAGCTGCAACCTGCATATTTTGCCACACCCAATGCAGACAAAGCCATTGTTGGCTGGAGGGGTCTTTTTAAGTTTTCCTTTTATTGTCTGTGCCTTTTTCTTTGGCAAGAGCCTTTCTTTGGGTCTCAAATGTGTGTCAATCTTCATGAGACCTCTCCATCTGTCTCTTTCAGAGGCCACACAGCATATCAACTGTTTTACTTTTTTTTCCTATTGAGAAAAACATAGTGTGTTTGTGCGTTGGATTTAAAAAAAAAACAAACAAAAAAAAAACAATAAATTAAATACATTGTCAGAACCAGCTTGAAATTACTTGTTTTGCAATTTCGCAAGTCCAGAAGTTTAAAGAAACTTTTCCAGTGGCCCTTTAGTCTGTATTTAAATGTTGGCCTCATTCAGGAAGCAATTAGGCAGAAATTTATTTAAGTTTCTGTTACTATTATTGGTATTTTGTTTAGTAAGAAAATGAAGAAATTAATGCACCTACATTGGTTCAGCTGTGCTAGCTGTCTGGAGCTACAAACCGAAGAACGATTATCAACACTAAAGATAAGCTAAATATAGATAGGCAAAATATTACTTGTTGATCAAGATGAATGTTATATTAAATATTGCCAATATTCTCAAACCCCTCACTAAACAGAGTTTTAGAAATTTTTTACTTATCTTATCTTATCTTATCTTATAAAATACAGACGTTACTTCTTTCTCTAGAAAATGTTTTATTTTTTGTTAAATGTCTCTCCCAGGGCCAGCAATAAGTGAATTGTCTCCTTCGAATCCTAGTATGAGCTTGGAACATGATTCTCCAACAGTAGTAAATGAATTTTTTATTATTTATTTTAAGATTGCTTAGAAATATTTGATTAGTTTTATAAATCTAAGAAAATATAAAATTCTATAAAATTTTAAATTTTTATTGTTTTCAAAAATTTGTGTGTATATATTTTTTAAATTTTAAAACTATTTATGTTCTAAGGGGGCTTTACTGGTTAAGCCCTTAGCTTCTGAACCAAGCAGTCTTGGGTTCAAATCTCTTTGAAGTCTGGGATTTTGAATTGCAGAAATTTTAGGATGCCTCTGAGTCCCCCAAATCTAATTAGTATCTGACATGGGTTGGGGAAAGAAAAGGCCATGGTCGTTGTGCAGGCCACTTATGTTCTAAACATTCGTTTGATCTAATTATTTTTGAAAGGTTAATGTGAATGATAAATGTCACCTTCTGGTTCATATTTTAAGACTACAGTTAGTCTACATTTCCTAAAAACATGTCTTCAACAGTAGAGTAGGGGCAGGAAACCTTTTATTGTATACCACCAGCTACATATCTGAGTATGTTCGATCCTCCAATAGTCTCCTGGGCACCATCTGATTAGTTTCAGTATTTGTTCTAAACTTGACACACTCAGTCCTTACCTCAGACTAGTGTTCAATGCCTATGTCAGCCAGAGCTTATTGCTTCCCCCAACCATGCAAGCAAGCAGTGGTTGACCAGGAGGACTTGCTATATAAACAAGCTCTTTTCGGGATACCCCACGGGAGTGAACTAGAAGTTTCTAGACCACACTATGTGAAGGTTGATGGACTTTGCCACACTCCCTCTCCCTAAAACCAAATGATTAATTCTGAAAAATAATTATTATCAGGTATTGAGAATTTTATTTCCTGTAATGATTTCTATCTGAAATGTATTTTAGAATACCCGGTCTCATGACAACTACATAGATCCAGTTGATCCTGATTATTCACAAACTGTAAGGGGTGCAGAAGCATTGGATGAAGGAGCGGGGTAAGATTCTGTAAAAGAGTTTTTTCATATATCTCATAATTTTAAATATAATTTGGCTTGTGTTGATGCCACAAAAAGTTGAATTTGTTTTTTGAGTTGTTTTTTTTTAATCTATTTCAGTAATGAGACCAAACAGTTTTTTTTTTGTTTTTTTTTGCAAACAAAGTGGATTGAACTTAGTTACTTAAACTCCAATTAGCTAACATTTGAAATCACTTCTTAATTTCTTGTCCAGTAAGTGGCTGTTGGCTCTTTTAT
The DNA here is from genome assembly GCF_947242115.1 of Biomphalaria glabrata. Classification (NCBI taxonomy): domain Eukaryota; kingdom Metazoa; phylum Mollusca; class Gastropoda; family Planorbidae; genus Biomphalaria; species Biomphalaria glabrata. The sequence goes on from NC_074714.1 coordinate 52,271,228, forward strand.
CATGAAGATTTAGTTCAAATCTTTAATAGTTAAAGGATTCTTAATTATTGTTCTTCAAGTATTAATTAGTGGCAATGTCTTCAGAAGATTATGGACATGTTTCACATGACTACGCAAACCCAGTTGAGACCTGCCATTGTCTGCTGGCGGTCTATTAAGTTTTCTTTCTGTCTTTTTTGCCTGTCTTCAATAAGTGCTTTTCCTATGGGTCTCAAATGTATGCCCAGTAGAATTTGTGATAGCTCTCCAAATGTCTTTTTCAGAGGCCATCTGTTGCCAGTAACTTTTCTCTATGCCAGGGCGAAATGGCACTTCAAGTATACTGATCAAGTTAATTGTTCAATGGACCCCACTCTCCCATCTTATTGTCCTGTTTTCTCAGATTATCTCAGCCTTGAAACTTCTAATAAACAATATTAGAAAGATAGTTTGTGTGGATACAAACAAACAAAAAAAAATTCCTCTTTACAAAATAGAACAATTTAATCCTACAGTAGATAGCTAGCAATAATACATATCATAAATCAAAGTCAATATTAAATTCATAGTAAAAGACTTCACATGAGGCTTGAGTCCTATGGATTCAATAATTGTACCCCTGAAATAAGCTTGTCTGCTCTATATACAGAAGTTCTGGTAGGGGTAGCTAAATAAAATTTTTCATTTCTAATCTCCCAACATTATTTACCCTTTTGTATATAAATAAGAAGATAACAGAAGCCAATGTGTACAAAAATATCATGTTAACACTTCTCCATGTGACACTCTATTTGATTAAATTTTGGATGTTCCTTAAGAAACTTCTTGCAGAGGAGGGGAAGGCAGGTGGGATTCCAGCTTGGGTCCATCACGCAGACAGTCTAAAGTGCATACCCCATAGTCAGACAGCCATCATGTCTTTTTATAGCATTTGACTCATTAAATTAAACAATGGAATCTTGGTTTATGTGAATTTGATATTAAACGCTGTAAATAAATGTAAAAATGTTGGAGATGAAAAGGCTCAGGAGAGATCTGAATGGAGGGATGTGTTGAAGCAGGCCAGAGCCCTCCATGGGCTGTAGCGCCACTGGGATGGATGGATGTCCTATAAATGTAACGTTCAGCCAGTAGGGCGTCTTTGTTGTGTTATTATGTATTGTTAGAAAAGTACAGTGTCTTGTCAGGTCTGTATTTTTTTTCAGTAGGAATGAAGTGAGTGGAGGGGGGGGGCACTTTTTTTTTTTTTCGATTTTGGTCAACAATATTGTGTAATATTATTAGATTGGACAACATGAGTTGCATCAACATGAAAATAACTGGAACTTGGATATCACCCAACTGCTGTCAGCAATAAGATGTCTTAATTAGCATGAAGCTAATCTTACCTTGATCACCCCCATAACAGACATGTGCCCTTTTTGGGAACTTACAGTTTATTAAAAGGAAAAAAAAACCTCTTTCCAGCTATTTAGCACCTTTTTTTATGTGAAAGTATTGTTTATTATTATTATTCACTTTATTTTTACTCACAGGCTGGCTTTGAACAGAAGCTTATCTGAAGGTGGATTTCCAGCTCTGGTATGAATTTTAATTTTCATTTATTAATATGAAATAGCTTGTCTATACATTCCACCAAGTTTGATCTGATATTTCTTCTACTTGTAGTTGTTTCATTGAGATTTCTCTTGGTTCAAACTCAGTGACATTATAACATCATGATTGTATTAGCTTTTCATGCTTTTGTTTATCCCAATACCTCAAATGTCCATCAATCAATGTTTTTCTAATCACCTTACAGCATCTGCCATTGACATGTATTTCTTGACCTTTAAAAAATAAAGAAGCCATTTCATTATTTAGTATTTGTCCTCACGTCTGCACAGTTTGTTATGTTTACCTCCCCTTGTTCTGTGAGTGCTGTGCCTTGACATCTATGATAAGCTTCCTGATCATGAGGCATGCACTTTAGACTGTTGACACAACGATTACAAGTTCTTATCTTATAAAATACAGACATTACTTCAAAAAAGAAGATGATCACTTCCTACTGGAAGGGCTAGAATACAATAATCTTCATTTCTGAGTGAAGCATTTGACAAATCTGACTCTAGTTGTCTCTGTAACACTCCTAAGAGAATTATCATTTGATATAGAAACTAAAAGTGTTAGCTAATGCAAGCTAAAACTATAACTGATTAAAATAATGGTTTCTCTACATTTGAGTTTGTTTAAGCTAAATGACGCAATGGCTAGTTGCAGTCTTCTTCTCTGTCATTTGCAGTCTTCTTTATGTGTTGAAGTATTCTCTGTCAGTTGCAGCCTTCTTCTCTGTCAGTTGCAGTCTTCTTTGTCAGTTGCAGTCTTCTTCTCTGTTAGTTGCAGTCTTCTTCTCTGTCAGTTGCAGTCTTCTTTATCAGTTGCAGTCTTCTCTGTCAGTTGCAGTCTTCTATGTCAGTTGCAGTCTTCTCTGTCAGTTGCAGTCTTCTTTGTCAGTTGCAGTCTTCTTTGTCAGTTGCAGTCTTTTTCTCTGTTAGTTGCACTCTTCTTCTCTGTCAGTTGAAGTCTTCTTTATCAGTTGCAGTCTTCTCTGTCAGTTGCAGTCTTCTTTGTCAGTTGCAGTCTTCTTTGTCAGTTGCAGTCTTCTTTGTCAGTTGCAGTCTTCTTTGTCAGTTGCAGTCTTCTCTGTCAGTTGCAGTCTTTTTCTCTGTCAGTTGCAGTCTTCTCTGTCAGTTGCAGTCTTCTTTGTCAGTTGCAGTCTTCTTTGTCAGTTGCAGTCTTTTTCTCTGTCAGTTGCAGTCTTCTCTGTCAGTTGCAGTCTTCTCTGTCAGTTGCAGTCTTCTCTGTCAGTTGCAGTCTTCTCTGTCAGTTGCAGTCTTCTCTGTTAGTTGCAGTCTTCTCTGTCAGTTGCAGTCTTCTTTGTCAGTTGCAGTCTTCTTTGTCAGTTGCAGTCTTCTCTGTCAGTTGCAGTCTTTTTCTCTGTCAGTTGCAGTCTTCTCTGTCAGTTGCAGTCTTCTTTGTCAGTTGCAGTCTTCTTTGTCAGTTGCAGTCTTTTTCTCTGTTAGTTGCAGTCTTCTCTGTCAGTTGCAGTCTTCTTTGTCAGTTGCAGTCTTCTTTGTCAGTTGCAGTCTTCTTTATCTGTTGCAGTCTTCTTTATCTGTTGAAGTATTCTCTGTCAGTTGCAGCCTTCTTCTCTGTCAGTTGCAGTCTTCTTTGTCAGTTGCAGTCTTCTTTGTCAGTTGCAGTCTTCTCTGTCAGTTGCAGTCTTCTTTGTTAGTTGCAGTCTTTTTCTCTGTTAGTTGCAGTCTTCTTCTCTGTCAGTTGCAGTCTTCTTTGTCAGTTGCAGTCTTCTTTGTCAGTTGCAGTCTTTTTCTCTGTTAGTTGCAGTCTTCTTCTCTGTCAGTTGCAGTCTTCTTTGTCAGTTGCAGTCTTCTTTGTCAGTTGCAGTCTTCTTTGTCAGTTGCAGTCTTCTCTGTCAATTGCAGTCTTCTTTGTTAGTTGCAGTCTTTTTCTCTGTTAGTTGCAGTCTTCTTCTCTGTCAGTTGCAGTCTTCTTTGTCAGTTGCAGTCTTCTTTGTCAGTTGCAGTCTTCTTTGTCAGTTGCAGTCTTCTTTATCTGTTGAAGTATTCTTTATCAGTTGCAGTCTTCTCTGTCAGTTGCAGTCTTCTCTGTCAGTTGCAGTCTTCTCTGTCAGTTGCAGTCTTCTCTGTCAGTTGCAGTCTTCTCTGTCAGTTGCAGTCTTCTCTGTTAGTTGCAGTCTTCTCTGTCAGTTGCAGTCTTCTTTATCAGTTGCAGTCTTCTATGTCATTTGCAGTCTTCTATGTCAGTTGCAGTCTTCTATGTCAGTTGCAGTCTTCTCTGTTAGTTGCAGTCTTCTTTGTCAGTTGCAGTCTTCTTTGTCAGTTGCAGTCTTCTTTGTCAGTTGCAGTCTTCTTTATCAGTTGCAGTCTTCTTTGTCAGTTGCAGTCTTCTTTATCAGTTGCAGTCTTCTCTGTCAGTTGCAGTCTTCTATGTCAGTTGCAGTCTTCTTTATCAGTTGCAGTCTTTTTCTCTGTTAGTTGCAGTCTTCTTCTCTGTCAGTTGCAGTCTTCTTTGTCAGTTGCAGTCTTCTTTGTCAGTTGCAGTCTTCTTTATCTGTTGAAGTATTCTTTATCAGTTGCAGTCTTCTCTGTCAGTTGCAGTCTTCTCTGTCAGTTGCAGTCTTCTCTGTTAGTTGCAGTCTTCTCTGTCAGTTGCAGTCTTCTTTATCAGTTGCAGTCTTCTATGTCAGTTGCAGTCTTCTATGTCAGTTGCAGTCTTTACTGTCAGTTGCAGTCTTCTCTGTTAGTTGCAGTCTTCTTTGTCAGTTGCAGTCTTCTTTATCAGTTGCAGTCTTCTTTGTCAGTTGCAGTCTTTTTTGTCAGTTGCAGTCTTCTTCTCTGTCAGTTGCAGTCTTCTCTGTTAGTTGCAGTCTTCTTTGTCAGTTGCAGTCTTCTTTGTCAGTTGCAGTCTTCTTTGTCAGCTGCAGTCTTCTTTATCAGTTGCAGTCTTCTTTGTCAGTTGCAGTCTTCTTTATCAGTTGCAGTCATCTCTGTCAGTTGCAGTCTTCAATGTCAGTTGCAGTCTTCTTTATCAGTTGCAGTCTTCTTCTCTGTCAGTTGCAGTCTTCTTTGTCAGTTGCAGTCTTTTTCTCTGTTAGTTGCAGTCTTTTTCTCTGTCAGTTGCAGTCTTCTTTGTCAGTTGCAGTCTTCTCTGTCAGCTGCAGTCTTCTTTGTCAGTTGCAGTCTTTTTCTCTGTTAGTTGCAGTCTTCTCTGTCAGTTGCAGTCTTCTTTGTCAGTTGCAGTCTTCTCTGTCAGTTGCAGTCTTTTTCTCTGTCAGTTGCAATCTTCTCTGTCAGTTGCAGTCTTTTTCTCTGTCAGTTGCAGTCTTCTCTGTCAGTTGCAGTCTTCTCTGTCAGTTGCAGTCTTTTTCTCTGTCAGTTGCAGTCTTCTTTGTCAGTTGCAGTCTTCTCTGTCAGTTGCAGTCTTTTTCTCTGTCAGTTGCAGTCTTCTCTGTCAGTTGCAGTCTTTTTCTCTGTCAGTTGCAGTCTTCTCTGTCAGTTGCAGTCTTCTTTGTCAGTTGCAGTCTTCTTTGTCAGTTGCAGTCTTTTTCTCTGTTAGTTGCAGTCTTCTTCTCTGTCAGTTGCAGTCTTTTTCTCTGTCAGTTGCAGTTTTCTGTCAGTTGCAGTCTTCTTTGTCAGTTGCAGTCTTCTTTGTCAGTTGCAGTCTTTTTCTCTGTCAGTTGCAGTCTTCTTCTCTGTCAGTTGCAGTCTTTTTCTCTGTCAGTTGCAGTTTTCTGTCAGTTGCAGTCTTCTTTGTCAGTTGCAGTCTTCTTTGTCAGTTGCAGTCTTTTTCTCTGTCAGTTGCAGTCTTCTCTGTCAGTTGCAGTCTTTTTCTCTGTCAGTTGCAGTCTTCTCTGTCAGTTGCAGTCTTCTCTGTCAGTTGCAGTCTTTTTCTCTGTCAGTTGCAGTCTTCTTTGTCAGTTGCAGTCTTCTCTGTCAGTTGCAGTCTTTTTCTCTGTCAGTTGCAGTCTTCTCTGTCAGTTGCAGTCTTCTTTGTCAGTTGCAGTCTTCTTTGTCAGTTGCAGTCTTTTTCTCTGTTAGTTGCAGTCTTCTTCTCTGTCAGTTGCAGTCTTTTTCTCTGTCAGTTGCAGTTTTCTCTGTCAGTTGCAGTCTTCTTTGTCAGTTGCAGTCTTCTTTGTCAGTTGCAGTCTTTTTCTCTGTCAGTTGCAGTCTTCTTCTCTGTCAGTTGCAGTCTTTTTCTCTGTCAGTTGCAGTCTTCTCTGTCAGTTGCAGTCTTCTTTGTCAGTTGCAGTCTTCTTTGTCAGTTGCAGTCTTTTTCTCTGTTAGTTGCAGTCTTCTCTGTCAGTTGCAGTCTTCTCTGTCAGTTGCAGTCTTCTTTGTCAGTTGCAGTCTTTTTCTCTGTTAGTTGCAGTCTTCTCTGTCAGTTGCAGTCTTCTTTGTCAGTTGCAGTCTTCTTTGTCAGTTGCAGTCTTCTTTGTCAGTTGCAGTCTTTTTCTCTGTTAGTTGCAGTCTTCTTCTCTGTCAGTTGAAGTCTTCTTTATCAGTTGCAGTCTTCTCTGTCAGTTGCAGTCTTCTTTGTCAGTTGCAGTCTTTTTCTCTGTTAGTTGCAGTCTTCTTCTCTGTCAGTTGCAGTCTTCTTTGTCAGTTGCAGTCTTCTTTGTCAGTTGCAGTCTTCTTTGTCAGTTGCAGTCTTTTTCTCTGTTAGTTGCAGTCTTCTTTGTCAGTTGCAGTCTTCTTTGTCAGTTGCAGTCTTCTTTGTCAGTTGCAGTCTTTTTCTCTGTTAGTTGCAGTCTTCTTTGTCAGTTGCAGTCTTCTTTGTCAGTTGCAGTCTTCTTTGTCAGTTGCAGTCTTTTTCTCTGTTAGTTGCAGTCTTCTCTGTCAGTTGCAGTCTTCTTTGTCAGTTGCAGTCTTCTTTGTCAGTTGCAGTCTTGTCAGTTGCAGTCTTTTTCTCTGTTAGTTGCAGTCTTCTTCTCTGTCAGTTGCAGTCTTCTTTGTCAGTTGCAGTCTTCTTTGTCAGTTGCAGTCTTCTTTGTCAGTTGCAGTCTTCTCTGTCAGTTGCAGTCTTTTTCTCTGTCAGTTGCAGTCTTTTTCTCTGTCAGTTGCAGTCTTCTCTGTCAGTTGCAGTCTTCTTTGTCAGTTGCAGTCTTCTTTGTCAGTTGCAGTCTTTTTCTCTGTTAGTTGCAGTCTTCTCTGTCAGTTGCAGTCTTCTTTGTCAGTTGCAGTCTTCTTTATCAGTTGCAGTTTTCTCTGTCAGTTGCAGTCTTCTATGTCAGTTGCAGTCTTCTTTATCAGTTGCAGTCTTTTTCTCTGTTAGTTGCAGTCTTCTTCTCTGTCAGTTGCAGTCTTCTCTGTCAATTGCAGTCTTTTTCTCTGTCAGTTGCAGTCTTCTCTGTCAGTTGCAGTCTTTTTCTCTGTCAGTTGCAGTCTTCTCTGTCAGTTGCAGTCTTCTCTGTCAGTTGCAGTCTTTTTCTCTGTCAGTTGCAGTCTTCTTTGTCAGTTGCAGTCTTCTCTGTCAGTTGCAGTCTTTTTCTCTGTCAGTTGCAGTCTTCTCTGTCAGTTGCAGTCTTTTTCTCTGTTAGTTGCAGTCTTCTTCTCTGTCAGTTGCAGTCTTTTTCTCTGTCAGTTGCAGTTTTCTCTGTCAGTTGCAGTCTTCTTTGTCAGTTGCAGTCTTCTTTGTCAGTTGCAGTCTTTTTCTCTGTCAGTTGCAGTCTTCTTCTCTGTCAGTTGCAGTCTTTTTCTCTGTCAGTTGCAGTCTTCTCTGTCAGTTGCAGTCTTCTTTGTCAGTTGCAGTCTTCTTTGTCAGTTGCAGTCTTTTTCTCTGTTAGTTGCAGTCTTCTCTGTCAGTTGCAGTCTTCTTTGTCAGTTGCAGTCTTCTTTGTCAGTTGCAGTCTTTTTCTCTGTCAGTTGCAGTCTTCTCTGTCAGTTGCAGTCTTTTTCTCTGTCAGTTGCAGTCTTCTTTGTCAGTTGCAGTCTTCTCTGTCAGTTGCAGTCTTTTTCTCTGTCAGTTGCAGTCTTCTCTTTCAGTTGCAGTCTTTTTCTCTGTTAGTTGCAGTCTTCTTCTCTGTCAGTTGCAGTCTTTTTCTCTGTCAGTTGCAGTTTTCTCTGTCAGTTGCAGTCTTCTTTGTCAGTTGCAGTCTTCTTTGTCAGTTGCAGTCTTTTTCTCTGTCAGTTGCAGTCTTCTTCTCTGTCAGTTGCAGTCTTTTTCTCTGTCAGTTGCAGTCTTCTCTGTCAGTTGCAGTCTTCTTTGTCAGTTGCAGTCTTCTTTGTCAGTTGCAGTCTTTTTCTCTGTTAGTTGCAGTCTTTTCTGTCAGTTGCAGTCTTCTCTGTCAGTTGCAGTCTTCTTTGTCAGTTGCAGTCTTTTTCTCTGTTAGTTGCAGTCTTCTCTGTCAGTTGCAGTCTTCTTTGTCAGTTGCAGTCTTTTTTGTCAGTTGCAGTCTTCTTTGTCAGTTGCAGTCTTCTTTGTCAGTTGCAGTCTTTTTCTCTGTTAGTTGCAGTCTTCTCTCTCAGTTGCAGTCTTCTTTGTCAGTTGCAGTCTTCTTTGTCAGTTGCAGTCTTTTTCTCTGTTAGTTGCAGTCTTCTCTGTCAGTTGCAGTCTTCTTTGTCAGTTGCAGTCTTCTTTGTCAGTTGCAGTCTTGTCAGTTGCAGTCTTTTTCTCTGTTAGTTGCAGTCTTCTTCTCTGTCAGTTGCAGTCTTCTTTGTCAGTTGCAGTCTTCTTTGTCAGTTGCAGTCTTCTTTGTCAGTTGCAGTCTTCTCTGTCAGTTGCAGTCTTTTTCTCTGTCAGTTGCAGTCTTTTTCTCTGTCAGTTGCAGTCTTCTCTGTCAGTTACAGTCTTCTTTGTCAGTTGCAGTCTTCTTTGTCAGTTGCAGTCTTTTTCTCTGTTAGTTGCAGTCTTCTCTGTCAGTTGCAGTCTTCTTTGTCAGTTGCAGTCTTCTTTATCAGTTGCAGTCTTCTCTGTCAGTTGCAGTCTTCTATGTCAGTTGCAGTCTTCTTTATCAGTTGCAGTCTTTTTCTCTGTTAGTTGCAGTCTTCTTCTCTGTCAGTTGCAGTCTTCTTTGTCAGTTGCAGTCTTCTTTGTCAGTTGCAGTCTTCTTTGTCAGTTGCAGTCTTCTCTGTCAGTTGCAGTCTTTTTCTCTGTCAGTTGCAGTCTTCTTTGTCAGTTGCAGTCTTCTCTGTCAGTTGCAGTCTTTTTCTCTGTCAGTTGCAGTCTTCTCTGTCAGTTGCAGTCTTCTCTGTCAGTTGCAGTCTTCTTTGTCAGTTGCAGTCTTTTTCTCTGTTAGTTGCAGTCTTCTTCTCAGTCAGTTGCAGTCTTCTTTATCAGTTGCAGTCTTCTCTGTCAGTTGCAGTCTTCTTCTCTGTCAGTTGCAGTCTTCTTTATCAGTTGCAGTCTTCTCTGTCAGTTGCAGTCTTCTCTGTCAGTTGCAGTCTTCTCTGTCAGTTGCAGTCTTCTCTGTCAGTTGCAGTCTTTTTCTCTGTTAGTTGCAGTCTTCTTCTCTGTCAGTTGCAGTTTTCTTTATCAGTTGCAGTCTTCTCTGTCAGTTGCAGTCTTTTTCTCTGTTAGTTGCAGTCTTCTTTGTCAGTTGCAGTCTTTTTCTCATTTAGTTGCAGTCTTCTTTGTCAGTTGCAGTCTTTTTCTCTGTTAGTTGCAGTCTTCTCTGTCAGTTGCAGTCTTTTTCTCTGTTAGTTGCAGTCTTCTCTGTCAGTTGCAGTCTTTTTCTCTGTTAGTTGCAGTCTTCTCTGTCAGTTGCAGTCTTTTTCTCTGTTAGTTGCAGTCTTCTCTGTCAGTTGCAGTCTTTTTCTCTGTTAGTTGCAGTCTTCTCTGTCAGTTGCAGTCTTTTTCTCTTTTAGTTGCAGTCTTCTCTGTTAGTTGCAGTCTTCTTCTCTGTCAGTTGAAGTCTTCTCTGTCAGTTGCAGTCTTTTTCTCTGTTAGTTGCAGTCTTCTTCTCTGTCAGTTGAAGTCTTCTCTGTCAGTTGAAGTCTTCTTAGCATAATATTAATTGTAGTTATTCATTTGCAATTATTTCTTTCACATAGCTCTCTAGTACATTTATGGATTATTGCTTCTGTGGACTGATTTTTGATGTATATAGCTAGCAACCTTAAGATACTTTGGATATTTATACTTGGATTTGACAATTTGTTGTTTTTTTTATCTTATAATTTAATAATGTTGATTAAGAGATTGAGTTCACCCATTGAAATTAGCAATATAACTCCTACAAATGCTTTTTACATTTTTTGTGTGTTTTTATTCACATTAAAGTGACACATAATCAAAGGTTTGAATCTGGCTCCCATGGCTCCCACTTGTTTTCCAACAAACCACATGCTTCACTATATTCAAGAACATTAAGACCTCAATGTTGAAAATGAAAACTTATTTACCAGTTTGCAATTTTTAACTCTCATGTTTTATGTTCTGATATCACTTTGAGCTTACATTATGTTTGTTGGCAGTGATAAGAAAATCAAAAACGACTGCCTAAATTGTGCCAATGTGCCAATAAAATATCATTATTAGTATGGGGATTGTCACAGACTACGGGGTAAGCAAAGGGAAACAACTTACTTGAGCTTGTGATGTGTGGATGGCTGACTAGTCATGCAGTATGGGCTCTAGACTGTCAGTGGTCTTGATGATCCTGAAAGTCTCGATGTTCCCAGGTTTGAACTCTTCCTGCTGTCATCCCCTTTTGTCCTGCAGGAGGGATGAAACATCTGAAAATTATAAAACATTTCAACATCCTGAAAAAAATTTAGAAATAATGTCTGGCTTTCTTGAGGTCTAGAATAAAATCTTATGAGGAAACTATTCAGGAGTTAGTTAATAGTAGAGGTGAACATTATGTTAATATTAGAGGTGAACATTATGTTAATAGTAGAGGTGAACATTATGTTAATATAGGAGGTGAACATTATGTTAATAGTAGAGGGGAACATTATGTAAAGAATGTGATCTAGAAGTTGAGGAAATCTGTTTATTTAATTCATAATTATGGTTTGGCTATTTAAATCTATGTGATTTCAAAATTGTGATTCTATAAGAAGTGCTATTATAATTAGTTTTTTTAATTTAAGTGTTTAGATTTTTTTTTCTTGATATTGTTCTGCCGTTTATTCATTTTGAGTTTCATTGTGTTTATGGGAGAACAAAAGAATGAAATAATAATTATTGCAATAGAAAATATACTCAATCAAGGAAAAAACACAACTTGATGTTTTGACACGGATGATGTTACTTTGACAGCTAAATTGCAACCAGCTTTGTTATGTCAAATTGCCTTTAATAAACACTTATTAAACAAAATAAAGTGAGACATCTGTAGTCACTTGGTGGCGCTGTGGATCTTAAGGGCACCTCAGAACTCACCCAGCTTTAATGGGTACCTGACACTAGTTGGGGAAAAGTAAAGGCAGTTGGTCGTTGTGCTGGCCACGACACCCTCTGTAACCATGGGCCACAGAAACGAATGACCTCTACATCATCTGCCCCCCACATAGAAGGATAGGTCTGAAAAGGGGGGAGCTCTGTTGTTTTCTGAACTGATAATCAAGTTTTATTTTTAACTTCCATTTTTTTTTTCCAGGCTGGAAGAAAAGTGAAAGTTGTATCAGACATCCCGGAGCGTAACTTTACAGAGAAAGAAGTTGTGGATGCCATAGGAGGTTTCAGTGGATGGCATCCAGATATTGAAGACAGAGAAGTACTAATATTCTTCTTCTTTATTGAAATGAGATTCTTCTTTCATGAAGTATTTGAATCTATAAGTCAAGAGTTGAATAAGTAGATAGAAATGCACTTACTTACTATCTTTATAAAAATATATATATATATATATATATGTATGTATAAAGTATATATAAGGCTGAGTGGTGAAGTGCTTGGCTACCAAGGTGTATGGTCTTAAGTTTGAATCTTTGCAAAAACTTATATTTTTAAGACACTCCTCCCCCTAACCCTAATCGCCATTTCTGCTTTCACAAAGCACTACAAAGAGAATTGGCTATGAAAAATTTGTGACAAAGAATGATTTCTAGCAGCCCCCTCCATTTAGTCTGTCCATCTGTCAAACTTTTATAAGCAAGTTTCCTGATTTGTCAATATGGTGTTATGAAAATTATATCTAAATGAAGATACTCGTCTTTTACTGTTAATATGTAAAGTCATTTTTTTAAATAATTGTGCACATTGTAAGCACCTAGTTATAGACAATTTTAAACAAGAATTAATTGGAAGTTTGCTATCTTCAGTAATTGTGAATATACTCCTTTGCCAGAAATAATTGTGATGGTCAATTAGTCCATCTCTCTGTCTACATCCGGCATTGCATGTGATTGCTGGCCATCATGTTTTAAATTTACATATTGTATGTAGGGAACATTAGGATTGTGCCTATTGATAGTTAGTAGCAGATAAATTATGATATCCACGCATAAAGTTTACCTATGACTTAATTGTTAATCCACAGATTCAGTTAGTTCTTTCTGCTTGGAAAGTATTAATAACAAATATTATAATAGGTTCCTAGGTCTGAAATCATGTCACCATCATGCTCATAAATGCTCATAAATATTTAAAAAAAACTGGTCTTTGATAGCACAATGGTTATCAAACAATGGACTCGTGAGTTTAAATGAAAACACAAACTTCTTTTGTTAATTTAAACAAATTTTTGTTTTCAATTCTAGGTTCTTCATTTGCTTAAACGAAATGTTGGAATGCCTGGGCAATATATTTTATGGTTTTGGCGCAATAAAAAAAGACCTGCCATTTGTGTGACGTAAGAAATATATTTTATTCCTGTTTTCTTTTTCACCGACCCTTAAAGCTGTTTTTGATTTAGTGATTTTTCTGTCTGTGTGTCTTTAACATCAAGATTCCAAAAATGAAAGTTTTATTCAAAATTCAATCTCACCATGGTCTTTATTATGCTCAAAATAAGTGAGATTTCTGGGGGTGGGTGGGGGGGGGGGTGTTGTAATCTAAATGCGTACCATTTTGTTTTTTTATATAAAGAAATATATTGAATGGAATCCATAAACATCTAAAGCTTTTTTTGAAAATGTTCTATGGTATAGTTGTTAATCAGGACTCTTATAAAACTAGTTTCACACACATTGAATTCTGCACCATTAAACTCCCTGTCTGTAAGCTTCGTATTCGTTGTTTTTGCATGCTTAATCACCTAACTATTTGGATGTATGCATTACGAGCTGTCATCTTGAGGGAATCAGGGCTTAAACTCTGCCCGTGCCATCCTCCCTCATCCTGTTTAACAAGGATCATCTTTAACAGTGAAAGCGAGAATCGATTACAAGGTCGCCACACTTTGTCATCAGTGTATATACAACCATGTACCTTAGTGAACTGATAACTCCATATTTCCCCCGGAGAGCCCTGCGCTCAGTGGACTCAACGCTTTTAGTGGTGCCAAGTTTCTCCCTCAAAAGCTACGGTCTGTAGGCTTTTTCAGTGCACGGACCAAAGGTTTGGAACTCACTCCCCATTGATCTCAGACAGACAACATGCTACACCACTTTTAAGAAGAACATTAAGACCTATGTGTTAAAAACTTTTTTAGATTAATTGTCAATTTAGCTGTCGTGTTTGTGTTTGTAATGTTATTACAGCGCCTTGAGCCTACATTTTGTTTAACAGTGCTTTATAAATAAAATTATTATTATTATTATAAGAATTAAAATGTAAAAAGTGCTTTATGGTTAAATTAAATGTGACTAAACGTATAGCATTAAATAAAATAATTAAAGGTCAGTACAATTTATTGTATACTTTGCCTGCAGCCTATTAGAAAGATTGACTGTTGACAAAGTATTTGACTTCTTTTTTGCTTTTGTAGACATGATGGTGAAGTCAAGACACTCATAGTTCATAAAAGACCAGATTCAAGAGATCCTAAAAAGGTGGATTACTATTTCATTAATAAAGCTGAGAAGATATGCAAGACTCTTGAAGACATTGTACAATTTCACTTAGACAATGGCGTTGAGGATTTATCAAAGAAACCTTCACATGTGAAAATAATGTTTAAGAATCCAATTTTATAAACTGAAGTTTAGCTTTCTGTCTCTTTTTGTGTTTCAAATCATGTCATTTCCTTTGTATCCTTGGAATAAATGTTGACTTATCCTTTACTTGATCAATTGTATCCTTGGAATAAATGTTGCATTTCCTTTACTTGACAAATTGTATCCTTGGAATAATGTTGAAAATTCTCAGTTTGCTTTATACATTTTATTTGCGAAAAAGCTCATTGCTCAATAATAAGATAACAATTTATAAAGCAACATAATCAAGGCTCAAGATGCTTAATAAACCCAAAGTTATAAAACAGAACTTTATCAATATAACTACTTAAAACTAAAATTGGATGATGTTCAATTGTAAAGCCTAACAGACAAAATAGAACTATCAGATTGCACAAGATAGCTTGGCTGTATTCAGTCCTGCAATGACTACTGTGCATCACATAGCTGACTTCTTGTGGATTTAACCAATCGTTATAGAAGGCCCGAACACTGACCTGTGACATTGCAACCTGCGAGCAGGTTAGACCAACTCATTGCCGCATCACAGGTCTTGATGTTGCAGTTCAGGGAAAAAAGCAAATTAATTAAATAGTATGTTTAGAAGCTTAGCATTTTTTGGGGTTGGATTAGCATATTATGCCTCATCATGAAAGTACCAGAGAGTTGTTTTTTTTTAATTCTAATGTTAGTTGCCAATTCTGTTTTTACAATTAATTTGTCTAAGTTTAAGAGTTTCCTTTAAAAATGAAGAGTATAATGTCCTCCTTTATATTGGCAGTTGATGACGGCATACAGGGTTCACACTCAGGGCTATTTAGATGACAGTTTGAATTGAAATTTGTTAAAGAAGTAACCTTAGCGCAGATTGTCATTGAACCTAGTGTAATACAATGTACTATCATACACATCTATTTCTTGGCATAATATTATGAAGAAACGAATTCTATTGCCTTCTTTGTGTCTTGCAAAGTAGCTGTTCATTGTTACATTTTACTTTACTGCCTATGTCTCTGTGTAAATTTCAAATTCAGTCCATACACTTTTGGTACTGCCACTTTGTAGACAGTATGAGCATCATCTAGTGTGCTTGGTTTATCACAGCTCAAAGTCTTGACTCTTTTCTTTTGTTGATTAATAAAATCAAATGTTATTGTTATTATGTGTCCCGGTGTTTAACAGAGGTAATCTAGTTCTCGGCTGTTGTATGTGGTAAGCAATTTTCACCCTTACAAATTTTGAAAGGATGTTATCATTCCTAAAGATTTAGCTTTTACTTTGAGATAAACAGCTATTTTTAGAATGATTCATTCCAAGGAAAGCGAGTGTATATATATTTTTTTTAATAACATGAGCTGTATTTACACGTTGATATAATCGACTATTTTACAGCTAAATTTATTTTTTTTAGTGTGAAATGTAGTTAAGAAAGAATTTGTATGATTTGATCATTAAATAGTTTGTTTTTGGTTTAACTAAATGGCTTCTTTCGTTTTAAAAACTTGAAAGATCTGATTCTACTTTGGAAATTCATTTGATAAATAATACAGATATATACTTTCATATTGCTGTTACATTATGCTTTCTTTTCTTTTTTTAGCTCTATTATCGATTGTTATCATATTATTTATCTTCTTATCTTATATATTACAGACATTAATAATAATAATGATAATAGCTTTTATATAGCGCTACTTTCATGCTTATAGCATGCTCAGAGCGCTATGGTCCAATCTCATTTGTGGACCAGTTGGGGAAGTGTGTGGGGGGGGGGGGGTATCTGGGAGAAGGTTTTCCATGCTGCCTTTAGGTGCTCTATAAACACAACTCTACTCAAGTCAGGTGTCTATCCTCGAGCCCCCCTTCATAGGTAGTCAAGCCAAGTTCAAGTGTACTTAGCCACTCGACCACGCTTCCCATTACTTCAAAAAAAAGAAGATAATTACGTCCTAGCATTTCATATTTGACTTGTTTGTGTTTTTCAGATGTTTGGGTAATAATATGAAAAAAATGACCCAATGGTGTTGTGTTTTAGCCATGGATTAGTGGCATTGATTGATGTGAATGATTTTTATCTTTTTTTCTGTTTTAATTATGTACATTAAAATGTTTATCAGACTTTGTTTTTAAATCTTTTAAAATGTTAATTTGTTGATACATGAAGGGCAGACTTATTTTCTTATTTGAAAGGATGTTTGTAAGCTATATGATGCAAGATAAATTCTACTGAATTTTTGTACATTCGTCAATCGGATTTATTATTGCTTTTATTTGTAAGTAAACTTTCGGGGCAGGGAAAATATTTAGAGAATTTGAAAAGTTGTTTGTTGTTTACTATTTTTATGACTACTATTTGTATTTTTTTTAAGTGCCATAAATCTTCATTTAATATTATTTTTTTTTATTTATGTAATATATATTTTTTTTTTAAATTTCAAAATAAGTAGCCTTAAAAATTTTATCTATAAAACTATTCTTTTTTTTAGAGCTATTATTTGTGTGTGTGTGTGTATTAGTAGAGGCTCATTTTTGTGTGTGTGATTGGATGCTGTTGCTACCATATTTAAATTTAGCCAAACTGCAGTAGAACAAATAAAATTGTTTATTTAAGTAAAATTATGTAGACAATAAACATGAAACATTGAAAGCCATAATTTATTTTATTAATTACCTATTTAAATATTAATGACCGACTACAATATATTTTAAAGGTTATCATGAAAATTAAGAGTAGAAGACAAAAAAAAAAATCATTAAGTCTGTAAAACCTCACAAAAAAACAGATATTTTATTTCACTGTCCTTCATTACTGAGCAGGAATTTTTGTTTTGTGATGAAATTCTACTTTTTAATTTGTGGGTCAGTAAAAAAAAAAAGTCATTTCAATGTCAAAATAATTTAACTAGCAAAAATAATGTTCAGTATAATTTAAACCTCTATTTATTTTTAATTATTAAAAGTTATATGTTTGCAAGTGGTTGTTATCATTAAGTTTATTTTATGATGATTATTATTTGTTTTATTTCTAGTATTAAAAGAGTAAAAAAAAAATATTTTAGCAATATTTTGAGACAAATTGGTGTGTTTGCTTTTTTTTTTTTTTTTTTACAATACCCTATTTAAGTCACTCACATTCATGAAACCTGAACGCTGATCTCAAAAACGACTTTTCTAGAAAATTAACAGTTGATGTATATTCCTGATAAAAGAATTATTAGCTTGTTGGCCACACTGGGAAAACTTTAGTTTGCCCGTTATAAGTTTTCAAAGTAAAAAAATAAAGAAATGTAAATTTGGCTGGTGACTATATCTAGGTCTAGAGTCAACACGGCGTAGTCATGCATGCAGCCATATTACCGTATAACTGAATCAATTTAAAGTTGCGTTAATTTCATTGAAGTTTATAAGCGTTGCTTCTATTTTTACGTAAACCTAATATGGATTACATCTAGATTCTTAATCTAGAAGTAGATCTAGACTAGAGAGACTCTTTGAGAGTTTAAATCAGAACTTAAGTTCTAGTGTTAGCCCTAGATCTAGATGTCCATATAATGGAGAAAAAAAAAGTCCCCCTTTCAGACAGCCTAGGTAGCCTTTTAGAGCCGTTTACTCTTTACAGAATTTATTTTTTTTTAAAGTGTAGTCGAGACATATTGATGACTCACATTTAGTACCTCTAATTATCTATAATAGGCCTACTGCAGTGTTTCCCACAAACTGTGTTGCTTTCGGAACCATATTAGTGCTCCGCCAGGCCTGAATAGGTGTACTTCACAAACTATTGAAATAATTAACTAATCTCCTTAAAAAAACATTAAAAAAATGAGCATAGTGTTCTGCTCAATTATAGGCCTACTCAGACTGTACGAAGTGTTCCGTTAAGGAAAATGTTTGGGAAACACTGGTCTACGGTATTTACGATAGGTTTGATGTACAACCTGATTATAGTGGGTTTTTTTTTTTTGTAAGTAAATGCCTACAATATAGGCCTACATCCCCTCTAGAAACTTCCATTGTATTATACTATAAATTGAATTATGTATATATAATGGTGTGTGTGTGAGCGTGTTCGTGTAGTTTTTGAAGTAACGTCTGTATTATATAAGATAAGATGACGTTACAGGCTAATCATCTGTTAACGTGTTTCCTAATATTCACACAGTTATTAAAACTCATACTTTATGTGAATTAATCATCACCTCGTCGTTATTATTTTGTATGTGACTGTATAATATGTGTGTGATTGGCAATACGAAGGGGCAAAATCAAAACAAATTTAAGCTACAGAAAAAAAATGCAACTATTTTAATGACACCAGATATTGACGTGTGTAAAAAAAATACACACATAAATGTAGGCTAGTCAAATAGAGAATGTATAAAGAGAAAGATGTTCTTCCCCCCCCCCCTTTTTTTTTTCTGAGCAGTGCTCTCTGTCGCCGCGAAAGTTACGTGAGGTAACTCTAGTCCGACTAGCAGAAATAAAAGAGTTATCTTTCCATGACTTTTTCGTGGTGTCCCGCATGGGTGGGCCACGAAGAGAATTATATATAAAGATGAATAGTTTCGAATGATGAAGCTACGTAAAGTCTATCTACCGATCCCATCTATTCAGCAGATATATATATATAATTGTATTCATCACTGTGAAGTAATTGACATTTACTTCTTTTTTGAAGTAACGTCTGTATTATATAAGATAAGATAAGATAGCCTACTTTTCTGAAGTGCAACATGAAAACAAGGAAATCTTTTTTTTAAATCCTTTTTTTTTTAAATAAAGCTTATCTAATTTAAGGGAAAGAACTCCGTACTTACAATTATATCTCTCAGCATTAATGTAGAAGTTATAAATTTGTCATTGTAAACTCCAAATAGGAAGAAGAAAGGTAAATACCGGTACTAAAATCTACACGTATAGGACACTATCATTTGATGAAGTAAATAGGCCTAGTTCTATTTTTAATTATTGCGGTATTTTTCAATGAGATTTAATTTTAATGGTATTTGAAGTATTGACTGACTGGCTGGACTAATTAGAATTGCTGCCAGCATGGTTTTTAGCCTACGTTAGAGCGTCTTATGGTTCTTAGGCCAATGTTTTAATAATTAATGTGCAGCTAAGGTTACCAGACGTCCGGCAAAAGGATGCCATGTCCTCCTTTTTGGGATCGTGTTCTCCGTCCGGCCAGCATATAAATGTAGATCTAAGTCCAGTTTTTAAAGTTTATCCCTCCCTTTTTTTTTTCCTTTAATTTTCTTTTTCAGTTTTTTTTTCTCCATTATTATTAATGAAAGCAAGATTCATTACTATTATTATGTATATTATATTATATTATATTATAATCACTACAAATTTCCAAATAATGAAGTCTTTTATTCTTAACTTCCCGTTTCAGCTCTGATCTGGAGTGCTTTCTTCTCCCTATATTTTGCATTAAGTTTTAAGCAAGGTACTATAGAATAGCATAGATATATAGGCCTATCTCTTTAATGAAATTGCTATAATATTTTCTTTCTAGAAAGATAAGTCAACTTTATGTCTAAACGAAAGACACATCGACATATATAGGTCAGGCATTGTAGTGGGTTATTTCTATAAAACACAAATATTCTACAGGCATTTTGTGACAAGCTATATATTAGGCCTATATATGTCTGTATGCCAAAGGCAATCTTTTTTGGTGAGCTAAAAGGTGGTCGACGTAACAGAGGCGTCCCACGGAAACGCTTCAAAGACCAGCTTAGGCGTCAATTTTCCTTGGCTGACATAGAAGAGAGCACCTCATGGTTGCATGCGGCCTCAGAACGAGACAGCTGGAGGTCACTCACGAAGGCCGCGGGATACACATTTGAGACCAAAAGAAAATCCGCTGCCGAGGACAAACGCAGACGGCGAAAAGAAAATCTAAATCGCCCACTTGCGGACAATGTATATGCTTGCCATGGGTGTGGCAAAATATGTAGGTCACAGCTGGGGCTGCGCAGCCAAGGGAAATACTGCACTCCTCACTAATCTTCGGACTCGAAGACAAGCCTTATATATATATTAAATATATAAATATATACATTTATATATATATAATGTACTATATAGATGTACTGATGCTTTGAATTATAATATCATCCATTTATTCCGATATCCTCTTTTAGCTGATGATCGGGAGTGTAAAAAGGTCACGAATCATACGGAATCTCTAGATCTTAGTTGTTTAACAAGAGTACATTGTGTCATTGTAGTTTATTAATAGACGTCTAGAGATCTATAATAGATTTAGATCTAAATCTAGTTATCGGCGCAAAACTTTTTTTTAGTTAGGCCCTAGATTTAAAGTGACATTTAAAGTAGATCTAGACTAGATCTATTATCGAATTGTTCTTTGAAGACTTTTACTACGTCATCGTCATTGACCCTTTGTTTGATTGGTTTAACAAAACACACCTCCATACCTTTCAGCAAGGTCATTCAGGAACAGCTGACAAAATGGCGTGTCGGCGAGCGCTCAGAGCGCATAGCCCTTGCCGACAACCATTTGCTGTTCAATTACTCAGGTTAATTAAGGGTTGTGGATGTGCCGTGAGGAATTTTCACACAAACGTAAGATAAATTAAACATCTAATATATTAAAGCTTTACTTTGTATTCTTATATTGCCTTAACCACTGTTGACTTTTGGATTTCGTCCGTAGTGTAGTCCCATTTTTTTCCCAGGCAGGGTCTGAGAAAACAGATGACCTATTTTTTTTTCTAAGTCAGTGAAGTGTAAACCATGTCAAACAAAAAGATCTAATATTTTAGGTTAAAATTAGACGTGCTATAGATGTAGATCTAGGACTTAGCATCGTTGAATTGTAGATCTAGTCTAAATAAACTAAATTAGTCAGAGTCTAGTTTATAAGTTACAATAGTATTAATAGCTTTCATTTGTAGGGGAGGGAAATTTTATTTGTTCCTAAGTTGACGATGTGTTTACATTTTTCTCAGAACTGAATTGAAGAATGAATGAAGTTCTATTCTATTGTCCTAGATTTCTAGATGTAGATGATTATTGATGATAGATTAGATATGTATTGCTTATATAGATAACAAAATTAATATTTCTTGTTCAGCATTGTTTTATTGCATTTGCACTTACTGAGCATCTAAAAAAAAAAGGCCATCCCAGAATCTATATACTTAACTTCGACTTAAGCCTATCTAGATCCAGGTCTAGATTTCTTATAAGAAAACTTTCATTGTATTCCTTAAGCTGAAGAACTACAAATTGATTTCAGCATGGGCATGTACACATTTGGCAAAGTGGTTTGATTTTTCTCTGTGGACATTACTTAACCATTTGAAATTGTCATGTAGAGTTGTGCATCACACTTGGAACCCTCTTACCAGCCTGAATGAATGGTGCACACCTTGCACAGCCGTTCTGTCTGGCGGAGGGTGAGACTCTGGGTTAAACTCGATGTTTGGTTTTGTGTTCACTTCAGGTGGATATGGACACTCCGGACTCACATACTAGAGATGCGGCTAAAGGCCGCACCACCGGGACCCCCACCATTTTCCTTTGATCTACCAGGCTAATCATGTAGGACAAACCATTTATGTAAAGGCACCTGGACATTGACAGATTGCTATAACTTACTTAACCAGGTTTCGTGTGGCACGCACACCAATGTCATCAACCAATCCATTTTTTTTCCTCCCTTTTGACCATAAGATTCTGTAACTACTTGAGGAATATGGAATGAAAAATTTCCTGAAATAAAAAATTGATTGCCAAAAATGAGACAAATCATCTGTCGATTCATTCTCAATCCATTTTACACCTTTTTCTCTGCCACTTTTTCCTCACATTCCATAGAACAAATGGCGATATTTGTAAAATAAACTGCACCCGGAAATTAAGGGCAAATTTTATGTGAATATGCTTATCAAATTCTGTAAATGTTTAAATTGTTTTCAGAAAACTGCATATAATAAATGCCAGTTTGGATTTTTGTTTGACATTGATGGCGTCATTGTACGAGGAAGAAAGCCGTTGCCACACGCCAAGGAAGCTTTTCAGTTGCTAGCACAGGATGGACAGTTCAAAGTCCCAACCTTATTTGTTACAAATGCTGGCAACTCACTTCGTTCGAGAAAAGCTCAGCAGCTTTCAGAATGGCTTGGAATTCAGGTTAGAGTTTTGGATCAAGTTTCTTGTAAAATAGATTGAGCTTGTATTAAATTGCAGTAAAATTAGTTGTTGGAACTGAAAGTATTGTTCAATTTATTAATGTTTATGTCAAAAACATATTTAGGGTATTCACTGTTCCTTGCTTTTCTTAATATTTTCCTTATATAATATCACTTATTATTTATTGGCAAATCTTTTCAGTTGCTTGATTCTTGTGTTCTCTTGCAGGTCACAGAAGACCAAGTTGTCATGTCTCATAGTCCTCTGAAGATGTTTCGTCAATTTCATGATAAGCATGTTCTTGTGAATGGCCAAGGTCCTGTCAAAGCAATAGCACAAAACATTGGCTTCACCAATGTAACCACAGTGGAGGAGCTTTCTCATCGATTTCCTGATCTAGATAAAATGGATCACCAAAGAAAGAAGGCAGCTGTAAGTTAAAATCTTAATTAGGATTGTCATTAACAATCTCCTTACCAATCGAAAATTAGTTTTTGGCATAGTTAGTGTTAGAGGGATGGAGAAGAGTGCAGTATCAACTTTTTAACAAAATGATCTCATTTACCGGCCTCTGAGATGCGATTAATATTTATGTAACAAGTTTTATTTGTACAGCATGATAGATGAGGCTGTTTTAAATTTTATCGTCCCGAGACATGACGTTAAACTGCGCTCCTCTTTCCTTAGCACTTTTGGAGCTCAAAAGTGCCCTACTTCTTTTCTATCATTGTGTCTGCCTCCTCTTTTCCTAAGTCTGCCTTCATTGATCATCACACTGTCTCCTTAACTTTAAATTCTCACTACGTCCTAGACCAGTCCGTTTGCCGTGGACTGCGAATGGTAAGGGTAAGAGATCCTGGTGTTTGAGTGGTGGCTATCTGAGGATAAACCACAACAACACAATACTTTGGCTCCAAGTTCCCCTAGACCTGAGACCCAGATGGCCCGCTCTGGGTCAACCGGCTGGTCATGCCGAGCTACCAGCATAGGTCGTCGACCTATGCTGGAGGTCGGTGGCTGGAGGGTCAATCAGGGAGCTGCTGTATCGGACACATGTCCGATGTAGCAGCTGACTGAGTATAGCACCTGTGTAGCCCTGGCGGGCTCATTCTGGACATCCGAATGGCCCGTCCCCTTGTTGGACTCGATGGCGGGTGGGGAGCACAGGTGCCGAATTAACCAAAATATATATGGACAAAAAAACACACACAAAACTACTTGCCCCAGACCTATGTCTGGGCAAGAAACGTCGAATTGACGATAAAAAAGAGGAGGTCCCAAAAAGCTGTGCCACCTGGCCATCATTTCTGGTGGTTAGATGCACAGAGGAGGGAAAAAGCCTGACAAAGTTGAGCCCTTTTATTATCTATAAGGGACTCAAGTCAGTAGTGGGAGAGCCCAAGAGTGTGTCTAAGCTACACAAAACAATGGAACTCCTTGTAGAAGTAGACAGCAAGACACACTCTGATGGGCTTTTAAGATGCAGAAGACTCTGTGATCTCCAAGTGGAAGTCATGCCACACAAGAGTCTGAACACCAGCAGAGGTGTAATCAGCTCTAGGGACCTACTGGAATGTTCCGAGAAGGAAATAGTGGAGGGCATTGAAGGAGTCACCCATGCCCGGCGCATTACCAGGCGCAGGGAGGGTGAGGAGGTCAAAACCGCCACTATTATCCTCACATTCGGAACTAGGACACCGCCAGAGTATGTGAAGGCAGGATACCTACGAGTTCCAGTGAGGCCCTACATACCTAACCCCATGAGGTGCTTCAAGTGCCAGGGTTATGGACACGGCGCGGCAGTCTGCAAGAGGAACACTGTGTGTGCCAGATGTGCTGGAGAGGGTCATGAGGACAAAGGCTGCACAGCCCAGTTCAAATGCCCAAACTGTCAAGCTGGCCACTCAGCCTACTCCAAGGACTGCCCTGTGTGGAAACAGGAGGTTGCCGTGCAGGAGTACAAGGCAAGAAACAGATGTACCTTTAGCCAGGCGAAATCGGCTGTACTGGCCCTACCCAAGGGCCAATTCGGCTTGACAAAGACCTACGCCCAGGCTGTTGCTAAGAAAGGAAGATCCATAGCCACACAGACGGACACATTGACCCCACCACCCCCTCCTCCTCCCCCAACTCAGAAGAAAACACCGCCAAAGAACACACCTCTGAAGAAACAAGAAAGCCCTGTTGTCATGCTAAAGAACAGGTTCTCTGTGCTCGCTGATGAGAGCATGGAGACTGAGCAGCATGTCAAAACCAATACTCCGGGAGAACCCGGAGACATCATGTCTGACACAGGTTCTCCTCAGAGAACCCAGCCAGACACCCCAACCTCTACCGAGTTAGAGGTTGACCAACTCCCTAAGGGGAGAAATCAAAGCGGAGAGGATGCCCGAGGTGAGAGAGGAGGAAATAACCTCCGCTCTAACCAGAGGGATCTCCCCTCTCCAGAGAGAAAGACTTCCCCCAAAAGGGGGTTGTCCTCCTCTCCATCCAAACCCAAGAATAAAAATACCAAGGTCCTGGAATAAAGGGAAACCCCTCCGGGGGCCTCCCAAGGCCAAATAGCTCCAAGTAGGTCATCTAGAATAAGCCATGGATTCCAGAATTGTACAGTGGAATTGTAGAGGCCTCAAGGCCAATTACGAGGAAATGCAGCTACTGATGGACTCTGAGACTCCTGTAGCTGTCTGCTTACAGGAAACATTTCTGAAAGATTGCATCAGCTTCCGAAGCTACCGTGCTTACACCAAGAATGTTGAGGATGCAGAGAGAGCATCAGGTGGAGTCTGTATCCTTGTGAAGGATAGCATCCCCCATGAGAGGGTAGAACTACAGACCACACTACAGGCCGTAGCAGCTAGGATAACCCTTCACAAGGTTATCACTTGCTGCAGCCTGTATCTACCACCAGGCGCTCCATTAAACCGAACAGACATGGAGGACCTATTGAAACAACTCACCCGGCCTTATTTAATCCTTGGGGATTTCAATGCCCATAACACCATGTGGGGATCCAACAATACCGACACAAGAGGTCGTATGCTGGAGGATATCTTCCTCCAACATGATTTATGCATACTTAATGATGCATCACCGACCTACTTGCACCCAGGAACTGGATCATTCACATGCATTGACCTCACCGTATGCGTCCCCGGACTTCTGGACGATTTTAAATGGTCAGTTAGCAATGATCTATGGGGAAGTGATCACTTCCCAATCATCATTACTAACAATCTCCCTTCATTGGGACGACCTCAGCGGTGGAAACTGAATAAGGCCGATTGGGAACAATTCCAAAAAAGATGCTCTGAGGATATCACAGAAAATATTCTCCATGAACAGAACCCAGCTGATACCTTTGCTAGCAAGCTACTAAGTATAGCCAGGAAAGTTGTACCCCTAACCTCTGCAAATCCAAAACGGCCTAGCAAACCATGGTTTGATACAGCTTGCAAAAGTGCTATTGGTGATAGGAAAAAACGACTGGCTGCATTTATAAAGAATCCTTCCCAGGAAAACCTAAAGCTATTCAGGATAGCTAGAGCAAAGGCTAGACAAACCATACGGTCAGCCAAAAGGAATTCCTGGAGAAGTTTTGTCGGCAGTCTGGATGCCAAAACTTCTGCTAGAGCGGTTTGGAAGGCAGTAAGGCGAATCAAAGGGAAAGAATCAAATGCAATAGGGCATTTGAAAAACCAAGGACGAACTGTCACGTCCCCCAGAGAAATAGCTGACTGCCTTGCATCCTCAATAGCAGAAAAATCATCCACTGCACACTACACGCCAGAGTTCCAAAAAGTTAAAACCAGGGAGGAAAGACACCCCATTGATTTCAGGTCAGAGAACAATGAAGACTACAACAAACCGTTCTCGCTTGAGGAACTGAGGGAATCGCTGGACAAGTCACATGACACAGCGCCTGGAGAAGACGAAATCCATTACCAGTTCCTCAAGCACCTTCCCGAACCCTCATTGGCAGTCCTGCTAGGGGTCTATAACTGTGTGTGGCAAACAGGCGCTTTCCCAAACAGCTGGAGGAAAGCCACAGTTATACCGATACCTAAACCGGGAAGAGACGGCTCTGACCCAGCTAACTATCGACCAATAGCACTAACAAGCTGCATCTGCAAAACCATGGAAAGAATGATTAACAGTAGGCTGGTCTGGTACCTGGAAAGGAATAAAGTGATCTCAAACTACCAGTGCGGATTCCGGCAGGGGCGGACAACAACTGACCACCTGGTAAGGCTGGAAGCTTATATTAGAAATGCATTACTCAGAAGAGAACATCTAGTAGCTGTATTCTTCGATATAGAAAAGGCCTATGACACAACCTGGAAATATGGCATTCTACGTGACCTGGCGCTTATGGGGCTTAAGGGACACCTCCCCCGTTTTGTGGAGGAATTCCTGAAAGATCGAAAATTTCAGGTTCGAGTGGGCAACTCCGCTTCTGACACTCATGACCAGGAAATGGGTGTACCCCAGGGCAGCATTCTGTCAGTCACCCTGTTCAACATTAAAATAAATAGCATCATAAATGCGCTGTCCCCTGGCATAGAGTGCTCTTTGTATGTTGATGACTTTGTCATTCTTACTTATGGGAAAAACATGAACACCTTAGAAAGGAAATTACAGTTATGTTTAAAAAAAATTCAGGGTTGGGCAAACTATAATGGTTTCAAATTCTCAGACTCCAAAACAGTTAGTATGCATTTTTGTAATCTAAGGGGACTCCACCCAGACCCTGAACTATTTATACACAAAAAGAAGATCCCTGTCGTGAAAACTACAAAATTTTTAGGCCTCACCTTAGATTCCAAATTTAATTTTCTCCCCCACATTAAGGAACTTAAGAAGAAATGCCAAAAGTCATTAAACATACTAAGAGTACTCAGCCATACGGACTGGGGAGCTGACAGAGATACCTTGCTGCTGCTCTATCGGAGTCTAATTCGATCCAAGCTAGACTACGGATCCATAATATATGGAGCAGCAAGGAAGTCGTACCTAAAAATACTGGAACCAATACAAAATGCTGCCCTGCGTCTCTGTCTCGGCGCGTTTCGTACATCACCTATCCCAAGTCTCCATGTGGAGGCTGGAGAACTCCCCATGGATATAAGAATGAAAAAGCTTGCAATGCAGTATATAGTCAAGCTAAAATCCAACCCCACGAACCCTGCTTTTGACTTCATATTTAACCCCACAGAGGTAGAATTATACAATCGAAGGCCTAACGTCATACAGCCGTTAGGCCTTCGAATGAGAGAACCCATCCAAAATTTAACCCCACCCATTGACCAAATCTCTAAAATAGAAACCCCTCAGAATCCTCCTTGGCTAATGAATAAACCCAAATTAAATTTATCCCTCCTTAATTTCAAAAAAGAAAATACAGACCCAAGCATACTACAAGTCCACTTTAGGGAACTGCAGGAGAGCTACGGAGATTGTGGCACCATCTACACAGACGGATCCAAAATGGAGGGAAAGGTCGCGTGTGCCTGCTCCTTTCGGAACAAAACAATCTCCCGTAGACTCCCCGATGGCTGCTCCATCTTTACGGCCGAATTGCACGCAATATTGCTTGCACTTATGGCCGTAAAAGCATCAGAAAGGAGTAAATTTATAATCTGCTCCGACTCCAAATCTGCATTGCAAGCTTTGGGGCGGATGAAGACTGAGATCCCATTGGTACATAAGAGCCTGAAGCTGTTGGACCTAATAACAGCCGACCGTAGGGATGTCACCTTCATCTGGGTCCCCTCCCATGTTGGCATTGAGGGAAACGAAGCCGCAGACAGAGAAGCAAAGAGAGCCCTAAATCATGCGGTGTCAGGAACCCAAATTCCCTACTCGGACCTGAGACAAAGTATTGCCTCTGCCACCTATCGAGAGTGGCAGAACCGATGGGAGGCTGAGACTCACAGTAAACTC
The DNA here is from genome assembly GCF_947242115.1 of Biomphalaria glabrata. Classification (NCBI taxonomy): domain Eukaryota; kingdom Metazoa; phylum Mollusca; class Gastropoda; family Planorbidae; genus Biomphalaria; species Biomphalaria glabrata. Next base: position 52,298,902 of record NC_074714.1, read on the forward strand.
AGGCAGATTGTGGCGGATGTCAGGTGGTGGCCCACATCTAAGGTTCTGACAAGGCGTGGTAGCACAACCATGTCCAGACTTAGGATTGGCCACACCTACATCACGCACTCTTTTGTACTGAAGAGAGGGGAGCCCCCACTTTGCGAGTACTGTGACTCTCGCCTCACCGTGGAACATATCCTCGTTGATTGCCCCAGATACCAGGATGTCAGGGCGAAATATTTTAGAGCCACTAATCTAAAAACACTATTTAATAATGTCAACCCTGGGAAGGTACTGGGCTTTATTCGGGAAGTGGGGCTATCTACGAAGATCTGATTTCTGAATTTGTGAACATGCACTATTTACATTAGATTTTTACCAAATATTTAAATTTTTACTACCTTTACTATTTTAACTGTGAATAGACCTTGATTTTAATTATATGACTGTATAGAATCTGGCCCTTGTTGTTTAGAGAGAGAGAGTAGTCCTTAAGGGACTGCAGGCACGACATGGCTTAAATTGTGCCGATGTGCCTCAAATCCAAAAAAAAAAAAAAAAAAAAAAAAATTTTTTTAAACAGTTACTGATGTAAATATTTTTAAGCTGCTCAATAATAATTGTTTTCTTTTGTAGACACACTCTCGAGAAAAATGTGTTATGATGTTGATGTGCTAAGGTGTGTGTTAAGAAATCTGTATTTTTTGTTTTAATTTATGAATAACCATTATTTTCTATTTTGCAGCCCTGTGCATTTGAAGAGTTCTTCCCTAAAATAGAAGGTACTATTTTTATTCTTTGCATCTAAAACTGAATATTTGAGATAAAAATCTGCATTTATGAATAAAAGAAGGATGGCCAGAACTTTTGAAATAATTGAATCTATTTTAATATTTGGATTTTCATAAAGTATCAAGACTAGCACAATTTTTTTGAGCAAATATAATTTGAGTTTTTTTTCTTCTAAAATCTAAGTTGAGCAATTCAATATTATGAATTAAGGTTTATTCTTTCACTTTTATTGGCATAGTTGCAATCAACTACCTGTGAATTTAAGTAAATCAACTAGCATTAAATGTGAATTTAGCTTCATTTTAGACTAACTTGTTTGTATTTTTTTTATTGTTGTTATAGAGATGGACAATGAAATTTTACATCTTTTTTTCTGACAGCTGTGATTCTGTTTGGGGAGCCAGTCAGGTGGGAAACACCTATGCAACTTATCATGGATGTTCTCTTGACAGATGGACAACCATCAAATGACCTGCCAGATATACCATACCCGCACCTGCCTGTATTAGCTTGTAACATGGATCTATTGTGGATGGCCGAGAATAGGTTGCCAAGGTCAGTATTCCAACCTATTAGGTTAGGTTTGTGATTGTCTGCTTGTATTTATCTCCCTTTCCCTCAAGCACTAAAAAGAAAATGTATGGTATTTTATAAAGCTTAGATACAGTAATCAGCAGACCCAATCTTGTTAAGCCAATGACTTGGTTTTTAACACTAGTGAAGTCCTTTTATTTAAGATTAAGGAAATTCTTAAGTCTATCTAATGCCCATGAGTACCTATTGTCAGTTTGATGAAGTCATTTGTGCTGATACTTAATTAGTAAGCGAAGTTGTATTTGAGAGCTTTTCACCTGAACAACAGGCCAATTACTTTTTAAATACCCAATAGCAGGACTGGATTTACACTTGCTAAGGCCCTAAACTATTTGATATATGGGGCCCCCTTGTCATCAACATGTAGGCAATTTTTCCTTTGCTTGTTCTTTAAAATGCTTGAAAATATCATGGAACCATTTTTTTTAAAACCGCTCATGAAAAGTGGGAAACCTGAGCTATAGCCTTTGGTGCTCTATAGGTAAATCCAGCATTGCCCAATAGTTTTTGGCAAGACTAAAATTAGAATCTTTAATGTCAAGGCTATCCTGCTGTATGGTTCTAAAACATGGAGAACAACTGAAGCAACAGAAAAAAAAAGTACAAACCTTCATCAACAGATGTTCTATAAATATATTAAAATACAAAACTGGGACATGGGCGGAGAGAGAAATATAGAGGTGCAGATCTTAGAGATAAAGTGGAGATGGATCAGTCACACCCTTAAAAAAGATGCCAGCAACAGAGCTAGACAAGCCTTAGAGTGGACCCCCCCCCCCCCACCCCCAGGGCACAAGACGTAGAAGAAGGCTAAAAAAAGAATGTGGCAATGCAGTTTACTTGATGAGGCCGAGAGGACAGGAAAGAGCATTAAAAAACCAGCAAGAGACTGTGCAGCATGGCTTGTTTTTCTGAGGTCATGTGTTGCATGAGAAACGCATAGGAAAGAAGATGATGATGACTCACTAACACTAAATATGCATAATGATGTCATAAAATCCTTGTGTCACAAGAATCCTCACAGCTTGACAAAAACTCCCATTAGAATGTTTTTTGTTGTTTTTTTTTAAACCAAAAACAGCACACAAAAATATTCTTCACAAAACTTGCAAGACAAAAGCTCAATTTCTCCGTCAGATCAATAGAGACTGAAATAATGCTTTAGCTTGCTCTGCCCCATAATACATAGGTCAGACGTTCCCTTCTTCCCTACTGCCATTAGAACACACATCTGAACAGGTTGCATGAATCAATCAGGAAGACTAATAACTTAGCAGAGTCCATAATTAACACTAGATAAACACATGGATATGTGTATGGCGTAATTATCTTCTGTTTTGGAGATCGGTAATTTATAAGTTCAGGAACAATGCGAACTTAAAAATATGTGTTCCCTGCACAAGAATTGCCTTTAGCAGACTTTTAAAAAACTAAAGGATTATTGTGCAATTATTTTTCATTCACTTATATGTGTCTCAGAAACCTAGACCCTATGCTCCCTCCATTTTCAGTAGCTGGACTTTTTCTGTAATTCACCAGTTAAATTGGTTAATTTATATACAATATTTTGAAATATTGAATACTTGACATTGTCTGTTTGCTAAAAAGGTTGCAACTAAGGCAGACTGGACATTTGTTAGCCAATGTATGTAACATTTATTATTGCTTTTATTGGCTGAAGCTAAAGCTAATTGATATTTTAAATTAATAATCATATAATTTGCTGTCTGAGTCTACACCTCATACTTTGACATTTTTATTTGCTGTTTAAAGTTGTTTTTCTTTTTTTTCAAAGACATTTAGATGTGTTAAAAAGATTCTAAATATATCGCTGATGTTAATGATTGCTTTATTTAAAACTTAAAAAAAAAACTTAATACTAGACTCTCTTTTTTCCTTTCATACATAGTCTTTGTGTCTCGCCCCTGCTTTACCTCCATTAGCATACATCCGATAATGTTATTTTAGTGTTCTGGGTTTTATACTATATCTGTTTCTAAGTGCGGGGTTGGTGAAGCAATAGTCAGTAATATGTCAGCTCGGCATTATGTATCAAGTTAATTAAACCTACTCTAGGTTCTATTTAGACATCTCTTGTTTCTACAGCAGCGTTTTACACTGTGATCGAAACGAAACATTTTTGGGGGTCCGATTTATTTCGCGCGTTTGGTTATGAGCGCGACACCAGAAGCAGACGTCTGGTGTTTGGATTACTATCCTCTCACAGCCTGACTTTAAAACTGACTTTAAAGACCTGACCGAGTTTTAGTCTATTAATAGTTTAGCATTGCATCAACTTGTGTTGTGGACGGGTTAGGAACCATCTATAAATAGCTTGTCGATTGTTTTGTTTGAAAATAAAAAAAAAGGCCAATTGGGTCACATTTATCACGTGATCACTGGGTGTGACCCAAAAGAAGACGGGGAAATCAAAGCTGTGGCGCGGTCAACTGTGCGCTGTCAGTACATCGGCTGACCTCAACGCCACATACGTCCTGAGCTTGGGACACACGCGCTTATAGCCATGAGCGTCCAGCACGCGCTAGCACTGAGGTCACGACCTTTTTTTTTTTTATTGATAAAGAAGGGCGTAGCCGTGCGCAGTTAGTGTGTCGTTTTTTCTTATCATTCCTTGTCTAGGATGTCGCTGGACTGGTCGAATACAGAGTGGTCCATAGAAAAGTAGCTCGATTCTTAGATCGAGATCTACACGTCTGCTATTGAGTCACGTGACAAAATGTCACCAAACTACTAACTTCTCTATTATCTATATGCCTACCTATTTAATATTGACCGGCAATGCCCGCCTTCACAGCCTAGGTCTTCTGTTATTGGAACGAAGTGGCAGTCAGAGGAATGGTATTTAAAACAAAAGGGGGTGGGTGGAATGATTCTTTACCTGCCCTGGTCTTTAGACATCATTTCCTTTGTACATTAAATTACATACACGTATTGTGAAGGGTGTATAGTTCCCCGTGGTTGACTTTAAATCGAGGTCCCCCCCCCCTGCATTTGGTTCACACCCGAGGCCTACACTCTACTAAAAAGTAAATGAATAAAACATCTAGCGGTTTCATCATCTAACATACTTGTTATTGTACAGGCTTCCTACAGAATGTATGTGTAGCGTCAATTTCCATTTGTTGTCTTTTTTTTTATATATATAGAAATGATGAATTAGCTAAACACATTCATTAGAGAGCAGACAGCGATGTCATCTGATAGTTCACATTCGAATCACGTGATCACTGGATGTGACACACACACACACACACACACATTTAAATAAAGGCATATGCATCATTTAACAACCAAGAAAACAGCTCAGCAGAAATTATAATTCACACAAACCTTGATATATTCATTCTTTCGCAATCCCACGGCCTACATGCAATACACCAGCCTTTTATAAACAGTTTCATTTGAATTGGCCCAACCCCATAGTGTGTGTGTTCTGTTTCTTTGGTATCCTCAGTCTCGAAGCGACACCTTCGCTATAAGGGTCACGGAGGTCACGCTCGAAGCGACCATGGATCCTTTCATAGAAATGAGATGAATGCCTGGGCGTTTGCTGTGGTCGGAACAATGTCGCGCACACAATTCCCCTCTCTGGAGATGAGGTTTGGGATTAGCGGCGTCGGAGGCTCTTCCAGGGCATAGTAGTGTGTTGCAAGCAGCTTTAATTAATGGGTTGCCTGCTCCTGATTTTTTTTCCCCTAACGGTTGTCTCCCGATGCCTTCCCCGTGTTTGGATCTAGCTGCAAGGCAGCAGAGGTTTGAATTCAGAGTTTACCTTCTCCAGTGTGGGTAGCCAGCAAAGGCAAACAAGCCCCGTCTGCCAAAAGCTTACTGGTTTAAGCGCCAGTTACTCGCCTTTTGGCTCATCTATCAGTGATTACAGCTCCGCTGGACCCAATATCTGAGCGACATGTGAAGGCCAGTCAGGGGCTATTTGAGACGCAGTCACATTGGAAGCATTTTAATTGTAGTGCATATCTTATCTTATAAAATACAGACGTTACTTCAAAAAAAAAAAAGAAGATGATTACAACGTGTCATGCATCTAGTCATGCATGTTAACCAATGACGTAAAATTCTGTCAAGTCACTGGTTTTCCTGGCCTATTTTCATTACCATTTCCGGCAATAACAACCATTGTCTTATTCATACTTGCGCAGTGATCTAGACATCGACAAACATAACAATCACGAAGGCCTACACTTTTATTTCAAATCAACAGATTGGTTGACACAATAGAGCTGAACAAATGAATGAATTGAATAGCTGCGTTCGTTACGTTACTGTTTCGCGTATTGTTTAGTATTACATCGGACTATTTTAACTGTGAATAGACCTTGTTTTTAATGATTTAACTGTATAGAATTTAGCCCTTGTTTTGTAAAGGGAGAGTGATCCTTAAAGGATTACGGGCACGACATGGCCTAAATTGTGCCGATGTGCCAAAACTCAACTCAACTAAGTATTACATCATGCCTAATTCACGTGTACAGTACACATCCAGTCTAGTTACTTTTTTACGACAATGATGCCCGACTTTTATCGGCCGGCGCCTCAAAAATTTCCTAATGTATGTCACAGGACCGGACCGATAAAATTGTCGTGTCCAATTAGGCCCGAACCCCATCGACTTCATCTTTTTTATTTGCTGATGTTTTCGTGTAGCCAGGTAGCACCGCGTCACGGGTCGAATATGGTCCGCGGGCCGTTTATAGGTTGAGCATCATTGGTTTACGATATTCTTATTTCTTCTGCTAATGTCAACATTGGGTGCTAGACGGTACACTGTTGGACCCCCTGGATAGCAGTATTGAACTTATTTCACCTCCAGGGCATATTGTAACAGATGTGATCGGTTGTTACTTTTGGAGAAGAGATATTTGCACAGAGCTAGACAAAATAAAGTAGGTCTCTTTGAAATTGTGCTTCGTCATGGCTTGAATTGACGTCATCAAACTCTGGGGTTGAAACGTAGCCAGGTCAAACTTTGTGGTAGTCTAGTTCACGTGGGGTTAGAACTCAGAGGCTTAGATCTAGAAGTCTAGTCTATAATGGTTTCTGTCAAAGGGCATCACGTGGTTTTGTATGTTATCTAACAAGCGTTATAGATGAGAAATGTACTTAAACAAAAGGAATATGGGTTTGAAGGGGTTGAGTCACACATAGCAGATCTGGTCTTTCAACTCTCACTCAGAAGTACTGCACTAGTGTTACTGCTATTATAGTCTTGTTACAGTCTACTAGTGTTACTGCTATTATAGTCTTGTTACAAGTTCACTAGTGTTACTGCTATTATAGTCTTGTTACAAGTCACTAGTGTTACTGCTATTATAGTCTTGTTACAAGTTCACTAGTGTTACTGCTATTATAGTCTTGTTACAAGTTCACTAGTGTTACTGCTATTATAGTCTTGTTACAAGTTCACTAGTGTTACTGCTATTATAGTCTTGTTACAAGTTCACTAGTGTTACTGCTATTAGAGTCTTGCTACAAGTCACTAGTGTTACTGCTATTATAGTCTTGTTACAAGTTCACTAGTGTTACTGCTATTAGAGTCTTGCTACAAGTCACTAGTGTTACTGCTATTATAGTCTTGTTACAAGTTCACTAGTGTTACTGCTATTATAGTCTTGTTACAAGTCACTAGTGTTACTGCTATTATAGTCTTGTTACAAGTCACTAGTGTTACTGCTATTATAGTCTTGTTACAAGTTCACTAGTGTTACTGCTATTAGAGTCTTGCTACAAGTCACTAGTGTTACTACTATTATAGTCTTTCTACAAGTCCACTAGTGTTACTTTTATTATAATATATTTGCTAACTTGTTACAAGTCCACTGGTATCATTGGTACTATAGTCTTTCAGTCTTGTTAGAAGTCCACCACTGTTAGTGGTATTTCTATTTTGGTCTCTTGTTCAGCTGTTTTCTCCTGTGGTGCCCAACACCAAATGTAAAGTATCTAACATCAGTTTCTAGAGTATTGAATTTGGATATTGCATAGCTATTGTTTTAATGTATGTAATGTTTTGAATCAACAGATTAGGTCATGGATGTTTCATGAATGCATTGGAGGGATTATATCAGGTATGCCCTTCTACATTTAGCGCTACAAACTCTTAGCAAATGTTTAATACATCTAGTATACTCTGAGACATTAATGTACTGAAGTAGAAGTGTATCATCTCCCTTAGGTAGCATTTATCTAGAAATTAGTTCTTTTAGTCTCCCTTTACCCTCTCAGAAAAAAGTTCCCAAATGTATCGCACTAAGCTGTCTGTTTTCTAGACATATATCCATTCTTTTTATAAATATTTTACAATTTTAAATTATACTAATGTGCACAATTTGAAAAAAAATAGACATTTGGGCAATGCCAGAATGGTTGAATGATTGCCACCATTTTGTAAATATTTCTGATGAATATTATTATTAAATCCTTGTCCAAACCTCTCAGATTATGCGGGGGATAGCAGTTGGCAGCCTCAGCTAGGCTCAAATCAGGGACTATCGAGACGCTAGTCCAAAGGGCATATCACACGGCCAGGCAGGCATCCATGTATTTCTATATAAAAGTGTAAAATGAAACTCAAGTTGTATAAAGTCTGGTATTATTTGTAGTTCAAACTTAAAATCAATGAATTTTATAAACTAGCTCCCATTAAAACTAAACAAAATGAATGTAAAGATTTTATGTGGTCAATGCTTATATTGAGCTTGTTTTTTTTTATGTAACATCTGTACTAATATGAATTTGTCTGTGTAGAAAATCACTGGTAAAGAAATGAAGTACACAGCCTTGATAGGCAAGCCAAGTGAGATCACCTACCACCACGCTGACTATCTCCTGACACAGCAGGCCAAACTCTTGGGAGTTCCACAAATACGAAGGATTTACTGTGTAGGGTATGTAACACATTCATAGGGTGATGGTGTTCTTGGAATGGTCTGATAGATACATAATGCCTTATTACACAATATCTGTTGTGTTGTCTGTTCAAATTTATTTCAAGATTTGTTTTGACCCACTTTTGTCCAAGGAACAGGGAAACAGGATTTTGTTGGGATAATAAATAACAATGCCTTATGTCCCCTGTACATCACCAGAAGAACTGTAGTCTATAAGTAAAAAAAAAAGTTTACCAAGTACCACTTCAGCACCAGGCCCTGTAGTCATCTAAGTAAAAATAAAAAGGTTAACCAAGTACTACTTCAGCACCAGGCCCTGTAGTCATCAAAGTAAAAAAAAATTAACCAAGTACCACTTAAGCACCAGTCAATGTAGTCATCTAAGTAAAAAAAAAAAGTTTACCAAGTACTACTTCAGCACCAGGCCCTGTAGTCATCTAAGTAAAAATAAAAAGGTTAACCAAGTACTACTTCAGCACCAGGCCCTGTAGTCATCAAAGTAAAAATAAAAAGGTTAACCAAGTACTACTTCAGCACCAGGCCCTGTAGTCATCAAAGTAAAAATAAAAAGGTTAACCAAGTACTACTTCAGCACCAGGCCCTGTAGTCATCAAAGTAAAAAAAAATTAACCAAGTACCACTTAAGCACCAGGCAATGTAGTCATCTAAAGGGACACTAACTCTTAGTAAGAGTTTTTACCAGTTCAGTATCAACTGGCAGTGACAGTGTAAAAGTACAGTTACACTCTTTTACTTGACTATTAGAGGTTTTCTTTCTTTCAAAAATGTTATTTACTAGTAAGTGCAGTACCATTAAAAAAAAAGGGGGGTTGTCGTGAATTTGCTTATTTGGATTGTCACCCCTTAGTGTTTGTTACACTTGTTAACCTGTGTACTGACCGTATTTCGTAGTCCGTGTTGTGAACTCTACTATGTGTGTAGTTGTTTGTCATTCAGTGAAATAAAGCTTTGAATGTAACATGGTATTGTTATTATTGAGTACAACAATTTATTTCACTGAATCTGTCTAAACATGGATAGACTACTTCGGCCTGAAAGGTTCGATGTGGAACCTACCGCACCTCAAGCACAAGAAAAGTGGCTGCACTGGTACGAAACATTTAAAAACTTTCTGTCTGTAGTTACTATAGAAAATGTAGATAACAAGAAACTACTAATTAACTACATTTCGCCATCGGTGTACCAGATGATTAGTGACAAAGAAACATATGAGGAAGCGATCCAGTCACTAAACAACATCTACGTGCAACCCAATAACGAGGTCTTCGCAAGGCACAAGTTAGCCACGTGCAGACAAGAACAGGGTCAAAGCGTTGACGCCTTTCTTCAAAAACTCCGCAGTCTATCCAAGGATTGCAATTTCAAAGCCGTGACAGCTGAGCAACATCGTGACGAGTCCATACGCGATGCATTCATCACAGGGATTGCCTCCAACAGCATTAGAAAACGTCTCCTAGAGAAATCAGATTTAAAGTTAAAGGATGCATTTGAGGAAGCCAGAGTACTTGAACACGCCTATCAACATTCGTTATTGTACGAGTCACAGTCAGAAACCACTAGTGGGGCTACTACAAATGCTGTAAGAGAACACCCTGCTGATCCTGTCGCTCCCCAGTTGCCTGATCTACGAGCCTCGATTAATTCGACTCAAACAAGACAAGAGGTAAGCGCTATATCTATCAAGTGTTACTTCTGTGGCAGAGGAAGACATCCTCGTAATGAGTGCCCCGCACGTGAAGCCACATGTAATCAGTGTGGCAAGAAGGGACATTTCCAGAGATCTTGCAAATCAAGAAAATCTACAGCATTTGCCCTCGCTACGTTGCACTCTTTAGGACTAGGCAAATCAACCTCCTTGATTCTTCTCAATGGGGTGCCACTTAAAGCCTTGATAGACACTGGAAGCTGTGAGAGTTACGTGGCAGCTCGAGTTGCCAGGAATCACAAATGGCCGATAAAAACCTCCGTGGACAGAATATTTATGGCTTCCACTCACCTGTCTCGAGTTACTGAAGGCCATATCTTTGCTACCATTCAACTCAAAGATGAAAAATATGAAAATATTAAACTGTCACTCTTAGATGGATTGTGTTCAGATGTCATTCTAGGTTTGGATTTCATAAGCCTACACGAGAATCTACAGATTCCCTTTAGTGGGAAGAGACCACCTCTGTGCGTAAGTACCCTTAGACCAGCCAAAGTAGAGGCGCCTAGTCTTTTTGGTAACTTATCTCCAAACTGCACCCCAGTGGCAACTAAGTCACGCAGACACTCACTACTGGACTCTAAGTTTATTAATACTGAGATTCAGAGACTACTCAAAGAAGAAGTAATAGAACCCTCAAAGTCCCCCTGGCGAGCACAGGTTCTAATAACATCCAATGAGAGGCACAAAAGACGTATGGTTATTGACTATAGCCAGACGATCAACAGATTTACGCTTCTAGACGCCTATCCCATGCCAAGAATGGATGAATTAGCGGAGAAGATATCACAGTTTTCTGTCTTCAGCACTCTGGACCTCAAAAATGCTTATCATCAGATCCCGATTAAAGAAGAAGAAAGGCCATATACAGCTTTCGAGGCTGGGGGTAGACTTTACCAGTTTTGAAGAATTCCATTTGGAGTTACAAATGGAGTGGCTTGTTTCCAGCGAACCATAGATAAAATAATCGAAGATGAGCAACTAGAAAATACATTCGCTTATGTGGACAATGTGACCATCTGTGGACATGATAATGAATCTCATGATAGAAACCTGCAGAGATTCTTCAAAGTAGCTCAGAAGTATGGCATTACCTTCAACGAAGCTAAAAGTGAGATAGGAACACATAGCGTCAGACTGCTGGGATACGAAATATCTAAAGGTCAGCTCAAGCCTGACCCTGAAAGATTCACAGCCTTGCGGGAATTAAATGCTCCGTCGAACCTGCGAGAACAGAAACGAATAGTGGGCCTGCTGGCTTATTATTCTCTATGGATTCCTAACTTCTCAGACAAAATCAGCATCTTAGCTAGAAATAAACGATTTCCTGTCCCTGAGGAAGTCAAACAAGCATTCCAGAACCTAAAGGACGAGCTCGAGAAATCCGCCGTGTACACCATTGATTACACTCGCCCGCTAACAGTGGAGACAGATGCGTCTGACATAGCTATAGCAGCTACACTTAATCAAGATGGCCGGCCTGTGGCTTTCTTTTCCCGGACACTATCGCAAAGCGAAAGAAGGCACTCATCAGTGGAAAAAGAAGCGTATGCAATAGTAGAATCTTTGAGAAAGTGGAAACACTTTCTTATTGGAAGACCCTTTACCCTTGTCACAGACCAGCGATCCGTGTCCTTTATGTATTGTAGACAAAATAAAGGCAAGATCAAGAATGAGAAGATCCAAAGGTGGAGGTTAGAGCTATCCTGCTTTCACTATGACGTCGTTTACAGACCGGGTACACAGAACACTGCTGCTGACACTTTCAGCAGAAATCGCTACTTATCCGCAATGTCACGTAACGACTTAAAATTACTCCACAATAGTTTGTGTCACCCTGGTGTAACAAGAATGCTACATTTTGTGAGATCAAAAAATCTACCTTTTTCCACCGATGACGTCAGAACAGTGATCGACCAGTGCCAGTCATGTGCTGAACTTAAACCTCGATTCTTCAGGCCGCCAATAGGACAATTAATCAAAGCCACTCAGCCATTCGAAAGAATAAGCATGGACTTTAAGGGACCTCTCCCTTCCAACTCACGCAATAAATATCTGCTTACCATGATCGACGAATTCTCTAGGTTTCCTTTTGCCTTTGCATGCCCAGATATGTCATCTGCTACTGTTATTAAATGCCTAAATGAGTTGTTCGCCTTATTCGGGCTACCTTCCTATGTCCATACCGACAGAGGTACTTCCTTTATGTCTGCTGAAGTACAGAAGTACCTTAACGAAAGAGGAGTTGCTACGAGCAGGACAAGGGCTTACAATCCCAGAGGAAATGGTCAAATAGAGAAACTGAACAGTACCCTTTGGAAAGCTATAACCTTAGCTTTACACTCCCAGGACTTGAGTACGTCTCAGTGGGAACTAGTATTGCAAGACGCGTTGCACTCAATTCGGTCACTTCTGTGTACGGCGACGAATAAAACTCCACATGAGAGACTCTTTGGATACTATCGCAGAAGTACTTCTGGAACATCCCTACCAACGTGGTTAACATCTCCTGGCCCCGTGTTGTTAAAAAGAAATAATAGATCCTCTAAGTATGACCCTTTAACAGAGGAGGTAGAGCTGGTGAACAGCAACCCTCAATACGCTCTTATCAAAACATCTACGGGCCGAGAAAAAACAGTTTCTTTAAGATTGTTGGCGCCCAAAGAAAAAGACTGTTTCACAGAGAATGTGAGACCCCCTGTGCTGAGAGACGGTTCCCCCAGGAATGCGACACCCTCACTTCAAAGCGAAACAGAAAGCAACACAGAGAACTCTTCTCTGAACCCTCCTGTTAACCGAACAACCAAACCACCCCTGTCGGGGGAAGTGGACCCGGTTGAAGCCCCTACCATCGAGTCACCAAGTAATGTTGTTAGTACTGATACTGATTGTACTAATACTGCCGATCCAAACTGCCGATACAACTTAAGAGAACGAAAATCAAGACCCAACTACAGGGTTTAACAGACTGATGTGTTCGATAAACAGTTGCTGTAAAATAGACTAATGTGTTTGATAAACAGTTTGCTATTAACCAGTATTGCAGATGTGTTTAGATTCTTATGTTTTATTAATCATTGTATTTGCTTTGACTACTTAATGTTGTGTTATATGTATAAAATTTAAACGTGGGGTGAATGTCGTGAATTTGCTTATTTGGATTGTCACCCCTTAGTGTTTGTTACACTTGTTAACCTGTGTACTGACCGTATTTCGTAGTCCGTGTTGTGAACTCTACTATGTGTGTAGTTGTTTGTCATTCAGTGAAATAAAGCTTTGAATGTAACATGGTATTGTTATTATTGAGTACAACAGGGGGCATAAATGTTGCATCAGCATGCATTTTAAAATTTCTCTCACCTGAATAGTTTATTAAGTTAGTATTTTGCTCACCTAGATAGGAAGTCAACTTGGCATCTGATGGCTGTGTTTTTTTTCATATTTTGTCTTGCTTCTTTCTTTTATTTTGCAAATTATCATGATACTCTAGCATTGTTAAAATTTTAAACTCTTAAGTAATAAGACGCACTATATTAGGTCATCTTTTCTGTACTGGCTCCTATTTCAAGTAGCTTTAAATGCTGTTTAACACTTTCTGACATAGTAGTCTACTGGTGCTCAACTTAAAAAGGTTACAGGATTTCTTTTCAACTAACCTTTAACTGTACCTACCAACTTTGGTGACATTCTGGCACACTTTTGATCCAAGCAGACGTAAGGATTCACTTAGGTGTTGCTGCAGTGTTTCTCATCAAACTTTGAACCACTTTTTTTTTTGTTTTGTTTTTTATAACTTTGAACTGGCATAATCTTCAATCCAATCCTGGGCTGTGTCCTTGTAACATGGTTGAACAGCTAATGAGATGATGGCTAGGGTATAGATTGTGATTGCCAACATCTGCCTTGTTCAATAGATAGCACATTGCTTAGCTTTCAGCTTTGATGCACATCTTTCACAACTCAAAATGTATCTAAGATGATTTCATTTAATCATTGGACAGAAAAGTTTCTCATATTTCCATAGAGATTAAAGGATTTGTGTTGTTTTCAGCACTATGTCATTGTTTGATTGATTCAATAACATTTTGACACTAAAGAGAAGTCATGAACTACTTTGTTTTTTTAAATGAATGCACATGAAAGTAGGAATTTGGTTTCAATGTCATCTTGCTAGTGGGGTAACTAATGGACCAGAGTTGGACCGAGTCACATACACGCATACACACGCACTATTGCAAATCATCAGACATGTGTGGGACATAGTCAGATATAGTTATGTAATACCATTACACTACACAGTCTTGTATTTGCAGTCTGGATTAGTTTTCTGCTTTATCCCTCTAAGTATTGCAGTCTACTGCTGTTACTAAGTAGTTTGTTTTATTATCTACATGTAATAAAATACTTTTACAAAATGCATAAAAAAAATTTTGCAATCAGACATTTTGCTTTTACTTTTGACCTTTTTTTTTTTATCAGAATAGTAAAAGCCAAAAAAAAAAAAAAGGTAGTACTTTAGTCCAGAATTGCAGGCAGATGTCAATATTTGTTGGTGGTTTTTTACCTAAAAAGTTTCATTTCTAAGTACTTGCAGACGCAGACCTTTAGTGCTAATGTTTTATTAATATCCTTGCTCCCCTTCCCTGTGCAATGCACCTCTCTCACTTAAACCTTTTATTTTTTTCTCTAGTTTTATATTTTGTATGTGTACTACTAAATGTATAATGTGAAAGCCTTGTCATTCTGTTTTGATATGATTGATGAGCACATTTTGAATTGATGTTTTGACAATGGAAAAGATTAAGAAAAGAAGTAATAGTGACATGGTCTTGTTAAGGTCCACATAGTCTAGATAGTGTCAGCATATTTTAGAAGCTTTTATTTCTTTATGCGCCATAAACTGCATACATTTTGTCAACATGTCTAGAAAGTGTGCTGACATGGTATAGATAGTGTTAAAATGGTATTAATAGTCATATTGTACCATAAATTATGCTAAACAAAAGAGTTTTGGTAGATCAAAAGAGGAGTTTATTAAATATTGCTTTTACATGTGAATTATTGTGACTACAATAGAACATAATTTGAATTCTCTGTATATCCACAGTGATAATCCAACCACAGATATATATGGTGGCACTATAGAACATAATTTGTATTCTCTTTATATCCACAGTGATAATCCAACCACAGATATATATGGTGGCAACTTGTATAATAGATATTTACAACGTAGAAGGAAAGATTCCAACACACCCAGTCAAACAGCTTCCAAGAAACGTCGGGTGGCTTCCCACAGGGCTGACGATGAGTTTCTGGATGAAGACAATGACGATGAGGATGACATGGACACTTCCATATACCAGCGAGACTCTGGGGCCAACATGCGGGTCATTAAGTCCCTGGAGGAGGATAAGTCTGGTGTGGAGAAGGCCCTGAGCTGCGAGACTATTCTGGTGTGCACCGGGGTGTTTAAGAAGGGGACCGAGACCACTGCTCTGCTTAGCCCTCGGCTCATCTGCAACCACAACCACAGGGACTTCGTTATAGACCCCATGCTCATTAACCCAACTCATGTCGTGCCTGATGTACTGGAAGCTGTCAAACTTGTGTTTGAGAAAGAGACCTACCCATAAAACCATTTTTTTTTTTTAACGTTGTAAAAAGTGAGACAAGATTGACCTGACCTTATGTAAGTGCTCATTCAGGCGTGTTAGTCCTAACAAGCCCTTGGTTATTTCAGTCTTGTACGTCTAAGTATTTCATGAACTTAAGTGGTGCAATGGACATGCGTTCAAGAAGATGTGAATACGTGATATGTTAAAAGCTTAAGGCAGAACGCAGGAAAGAATAAGTGGCTGCAGATTTTTTTGAAACAAATGAGATAGTCATAGGGCTAAGATTAGTATTAACAAGCCCAATCAAATAAATGGCACTCTACTCATTCACATCCACAATACTCTGTACATTGTCATTGGTTTACTTTGATGTTTGTTGACTTAACAAATCCTACGCAAATGTTTGTCCTAGTTTAGGGTTGCACTGACAGCTCATCAAGCGACATGAACATGCTTCAGCCTCTGTACATTGCCACAATCCTATTTGTGTAGATGTTACTGTTACTGATAAACAATCCTTTCATGTTCTACATTTTACTTGTAGACATTAGTTGGCCTTGTATTAAACAGTATAACTGCAAACAACTTGTGGGCAATGTTTAGTTTCCTTTGAGCAGTGCTGATATTAATACTCAACACTGAAAGCAGTGTCTAGTGAACTGTTCAGAAACATGTGTTTTTGTCAAGTTTGCTAAATAACATGTTAGTATTTGTTTCATGTTAATATTTGTTTCTCATGCTGATATTTTGTTAGCTGTATTTTGCATGAAAGCTGTGTTCCATTTGCTAATTGCTGGCATAACAAAGTGCCAGTAGTGATATGTTTTTACAGCTTAATAATATTGTTAGTGACATGCAAGCTGTAACTGTTTTATAATAAGTACCAATGTACCTTTTAAGTAATGAAAGTTTTTAAACTCTTGCTAATAATACAAGCGTATCGTTCCTTACGACCCTCTAGATCTGGTCTCTTTGTGTACATCATCATTGTTTTTGTTAATACATTTGACATCAGGGATTCTTGTACATAGTCTAGTTCAAAATGTTCACACCAAAATGTCTGTGGTACATAATCTGTGAAAAACAAAATCTTTTATACTTGCTTGTGTTCCGAAAGAGTCACTCATTTCCATATGCTAGCTACCAAAGTTGTGCTTCACAAAGACTGCTGTTCCATTGGAACCTCACTACATTCTGCTCTGGTTATTTCGCCTAATTTTGCCACTTTGTCATTGCTCTGGTTCAAAACATTTGTACATTTCTAGTAGGTAGGACCCTTCTGTGTTCGTGTTTAACAAAAAAAGTGATAACCATTTTGAGATTGGCGAAATGTCTTGTGTGCTATGTTTTTCTGACTTGACTATTGTTTGTTATGCCAGTATACAATCCTCAGTTTAGTTAGCAATAGTCTAGATTTTTAATGATATTTCACAAGAGAATGTTGAACATATTTTTTTTTTGTTTCAAAGTCATTGACAGCGTTGCACGTTATTGTTGTATGGTATTATCACTGTCATAATGGCTCTGATTAAATGGCTAATCAACTCCTAGGTCTGTTAAATCATCTATATGTTTGCAATAATAGATAATTATGATTGATTTAAGAGTGATCTATTTATAGAATATAAATATTTCAGAAGTACATACATAACAATTTACATTTTTCTTGCCACATGACATTTATGTAAATTGGTTGCTGGTGTTGTCATTTACTTGTACATTGGTCATTTTTGTGTGTGTGTGTACAACAACATTTCAATGTTCTCTTTATTTTCTTTCATTCTCTTATTTTCTTTGATTCTCTTATAGTCAGTTTTACACTCAATAATATTTTTTTGTAGCCCTTATTCTTTGAAACTTGTATAATGTCTTACTTTTTTTATTACCTTTTCTGTATGTACTTCATCTTTCACTAACTCACTTTGACCCTTGACTAGTCAGGGTGTTTTGATTCACTTTGACCCTTGACTAGTCAGGGTGTTTTGATTCACTTTGATCCTTGACTAGTCAGGGTGTTTTGATTCACTTTGATCCTTGACTAGTCAGGGTGTTTTGATTCACTTTGACCCTTGACTAGTCAGGGTGCTTTGATTCACTTTGATCCTTGACTAGTCAGGGTGCTTTGATTCACTTTGATCCTTGACTTGTCTAATACTTTTGACCCTTGACTAGTCAGGGTGTTTTGATTCACTTTGATAATTGACTTGTCTAATACTTTTGACCCTTGACTAGTCAGGGTGTTTTGATTCACTTTGATCCTTGACTAGTCAGGGTGCTTTGATTCACTTTGACCCTTGACTAGTCAGGGTGCTTTGATTCACTTTGATCCTTGACTTGTCTAATACTTTTGACCCTTGACTAGTCAGGGTGTTTTGATTCACTTTGAGCCTTGACTTGTCTTGAGTGCTTTGATGAACCAATCAACTCTGGTTATCCACTACTCTTTATTATGAAAGTATTTTCTAAAAAAAAACAACAACTTCAGAACTTGATCAAACCATGTTTTTTTTTTTTTATTTTTTTTTATTTATGCTGCATTCAATGCTATCAAAGGAAGATTATAAAACTTGATAATGGACATAAAAATTTCAGAATATTTAATTAGTATTCTTGTAAAGCTTTCTCTACATTTTATGAAACAAACCTTTCACATTGTGCACATCATCTGGTGAGAAATCCTCTTTTTTTTGGTAGTTAGTACATAAAGGCAGTATTAAATGTCTGGATTCTATCCTGGTGTCTGATAGAGAAGATTTACCTTTTAAAAATTAAGTTGTAAGTTTTTAAAATGTTGTAGTTTAACACGGATACAAGTTGGATGTGGCATTTTTGTACGTTAGTAAACTTCTTTTGAATCTTAGTTCCTCTTTAACGCAGTTTATACACCATAGCTTGATAGTTGCATCCAAATCTGGGGTTTTAGATCTTCCACTTCTTTTGATCAAGTTTGATAATGGAACTGAAAAGATTCTCTCCCCTTTTCTCTGCTCTTAGTCAGTTTCTGCTCTTAGTCAGTTAGATTCCATTGAAACAATAAGGACAATTGAATGGAACACTTTGTTTCATAAAAGTATTTTGAGTCAGCAAATAAGTTGAAAATGTACTAATGATTCCTTTGTGTTTGTTATGAAACCACAGCAAAATAATATTTTTTTTTTTTTCAAAATTTCTTTTCCAGTTTGATGAAACCCAAAGACTTTAATATTTGTGTTTGATTTTCCTGAATTGATTGCTCTGATTTTCCTGAATTAATTGCTCTTTTTGCCCAAATAACGCAGGTTTATTCATAAATATTTATTTTTTATTGCTAGTTTGTTCATCTGTTTGGATACTCTCATTCTTGTAAGCATTTGAATGTGATGTGAATATCTCTGTAGTTCTCTCCACTTTTACAGTCCACTTATTTGTCCCACAAGTTCTCTTACAGACTTGTCACAATTTTTGTTTGTTTGTATTCTTCCAACTAATCTGGTGGCTTCTAATTATTGTTCTCAACAGTCTACACAGATTTATACTTGTTATTTTGAACCATCTGACATGTGTGATCTCTCTTTGATGTATTTTTTTTTTAATGTTTATTTCTTTGTGTTCAAACCCTACCAGCTAAAACCCATCACATAGAGATTATTAAAGTTTTGTATGTCAATAAAATGTGGCATTTATGAAACCAATAATTTTTCTTAAATTACAAGAACTGACTACTGTTGCGACTGTTTGCTTATATGTAGAGCAATGTATCACAATACATTATTCATACTAAATATTTATGTGAAGATCTTTTATTGTGTGTACATATTAAAGGTGTCTCCATACATGGATGTTGGTGACAAGAGCTGTCAGAAAATAGTTGGTTACTTTTGTCATCTACTCCAATGTTTACATTAAATCTATGATTGAAATCATTCAAGTAAAGTGTTGGTTTCATGTTTGTGTGTTGGGGGGAGCTATTTCTTGACAGACATTCTGAGTCTACAACATTTGCAGTAGTAGATTAGCCCAAAGTGGTAGAGTAATTGAAAGGCTTGTACACTTTTAGACATACTCAAGTATTACATATGCAACTCAAGTATTGTATATGCAGTGGAAATTTCTTGAAGTGTAAATATCCATGCACACAGAACTATTGAATGTTATGTTTAGGATGGATGCAAGAAAAGTTAAGGCTCTGTTCAGTATTTATTGCTATTAAACACCTCATTGACGAAAAGCTACCAAGTTCAATGACAATAATTCTACTTGTATATTCTAAGATTTTGTTTTTCATATATCAAACTGGGTTTGTTAAAAAAAAACAAAAAAACTATTAGCTTGAGTGGAATGCAGACAACAGACTTAGCACAGATTTTTTCTCTTATACAAATTTGACAAATTAGTTGGTGGAGTTGTTACTCTGTTACTACTAGACACAAAGTTTGTCTAAACTTTCTGAAATCTAACTTAGGTGAGGCTGAGTGACATAAACTGCATGAGAGTTGGAATCTCATTTTTTTTCATTTCAAATTTTAATCAACTGTGTGCTTACTGAATAGCTCAGAATGGTTTGATAACATTTGACCAGATCTCCACCCAAAGAAATAGGATCAGGTTGTGAAGTGAATTGTAAATGTACTGTACAAATAGTAATAGCCACTGACTTATTTAATGGAGGGCATGGAAACTGGCTATGGTCAGAGCATTGTCACCCACATAGCAGTTCCTTCTTCTCTATGCAACTTTTTGTCAGTCAAAGGCTCTGCCAAAGTGTAGCACTGCTACAAGCTGCCTAAAGTGACCGTTTCCTAATTTTTTTTTTTCCTAAGGGTTGACTCCCAAAGGCTTTCCTGAGTTTTGAGTTTAGCAGCAAGGCAGGGAAGTTTGGATTTAGAGTAATATTACAAATTCATATTTACTATCACTACCAGGAACCTGTAGAAACAGATGTTAATTATATTCATTTTGATTGCCGAATGCCTCACCTTAGCTTATCTTGGAGTTTTATCTGACCATGTTATTATTTGTTATTAAAGATTCATTCTCTCTTTTAACCTATTAGCACGGTTCTCCATGTCATTAAAAAATGCTTTAATGTTATGAAAATAATTTTTATAGTGATCTGGTATATCTCACTTCTTTTATTTAGTTTTGAAATATGTAAATAGTTAAAGAAAGCTGTCCAGTGTCACTACTAATTCATGATTGCAGACAATTCAATTATATTGGACAGCGTAAAAGAGGGACACCCAAAGGTAGGCTTAGATGATGAAAACTTAAATAGACCCCTGGAGGACAAAGGCTTTGTCTGCTAGATGTAGCAAAATATGCAGGTAACAACTGGATTTGCATGGTCATGTGAAATAATGCACCCAGAATGGAAGGCAATGCCTTATATATATAATAGTTTGTAAAACTGGGATGCATATTACTTTAAAAAATTAAAAAAGACTAAAAAATCTCTCACTAACTTCAAATCCTCACCACCAGTGATGTGTATCCAAAAAAAAAAAGTAAAAGCTCCCCTTTCAGATGATGGTCTTCTGTATCTATGACAGACAGTTAATGAGGGTGTCATGTGGCAAGCACAACAACCAACTAATGTCAGGGACTCATTAGAATTGGGTCTATGTGTATGAAAACCACACACACAAATTGCCAAAAAATTATTCCAAGAAAATAAAAATGTTTACTAAATATAAAAGCTTCATAGAAATCAACAAAAACCCGTGCACACAAAGATAAATACTTTTTATTTTACATACGATGCAATGAAGTCTTGACAATAAGTAACAGAATGAACAATTTAATCACAACTGGTTGGACAAATGTTTTACAATAACCTACGAAACACTCTTCTCACATCAATAAAATACTTGTTACAATGTCTCTAAAGTGATTTGATGCACTGAGACTATCGACCAAACAAAAACAAAAGCTTAGACCAAGACTAGCACTGACTTACAGTAGAGCTAACTTACCACATTTTAAAAAAATGTTTTCAGAATCAGTGGTCTAAAATAAAACTTATCTGTTACTCTGGACATGGTTAAGCAGGGTGTTGTGTGGTTAGCAAAAGAACTTCAATTTCATCTAAAAACTATTCTCAAGTTTGCATTAGAACTGCTTGCGGAGTTGTACGAAAAAACTGCAACGATAAATCCAAGCCTTCACGGGAGATGAGAAGCCCAGCACAACTAACAACCGGACATCATGTGACAATAAGGCAGCTAAACAAAAAATGTACATTTTGTAAACTGTGATAAGCCATAAGAAATTATCAAAATGAAAATCCACACATGAAACAGAATGAAAGTTAATATACAGTCTATTATGATCACACTACTGAGTGATGTTTAGTTGTATAGAGAAAAAGCTCTAGTTCTAAGTTAATGCTGGTCTAAGAGATATTCGAGTCAGATCAAAGGCACAACAATCCCTCATTTCTTCATTATGTTGGACTTAGCGCAACAATTTTTTGCTTCACATTTCTAAAAACTTCTAGTCTGAATTCCTTTACAACCTTCTGTCTGGATGAATGTATCAAAGTTGTGAACAAAGTGTTTGCCATTCCAGTCTCCACACCAAATTGTCTATTCTGGGAGATCAGGAGTAAACTCTTTACTCTGGAAGGAAGTTTTATCTTCAGAAATTTTTACTAATCTTTCACTTAAACAAAAAAAAAAAAAAAATTTAAAATCCTGCAGAATTTAGTACACAACTTTTTTTTGTGTTAAAGAGTTTGTTATTAAAAAAAAACAGTGAAAGAAATGTGGACAAAACTAATGACTGACCAAGATTTGATTGATTTGTTGATTTGAGGCACATCGGCACAATTTAGGCCATGTCGTGCCTGCAGTTCCTCAAGGACCACTCTCTCTCTAAACAACAAGGGCCAGATTCTATACAGTCATATAATTAAAATCAAGGTCTATTCACAGTTAAAATAGTAAAGGTAGTAAAAATTTAAATATTTGGTAAAAATCTAATGTAAATAGTGCATGATCACAAATTCAGAAATCAGATCTTCGTAGATAGCCCCACTTCCCGAATAAAGCCCAGTACCTTCCCAGGGTCGACATTATTAAATAGTGTTTTTAGATTAGTGGCTCTAAAATAATTCGCCCTGATATCCTGGTATCTGGGGCAATCAACGAGGATATGTTCCACGGTGAGGCGAGAGTCACAGTACTCGCAATGTGGGGGCTCCTCTCTCTTCAGTACAAAAGAGTGCGTGATGTAGGTGTGGCCAATCCTAAGTCTGGACATGGTTGTGCTACCACGCCTTGTCAGACCCTTAGATGTGGGCCGCCACCTGACATCCGCCACAATCTGCCTGAGTTTACTGTGAGTCTCAGCCTCCCATCGGTTCTGCCACTCTCGATAGGTGGCAGAGGCAATACTTTGTCTCAGGTCCGAGAAGGGAATTTGGGTTCCTGACACCGCATGATTTAGGGCTCTCTTTGCTTCTCTGTCTGCGGCTTCGTTTCCCTCAATGCCAACATGGGAGGGGACCCAGATGAAGGTGACATCCCTACGGTCGGCTGTTATTAGGTCCAACAGCTTCAGGCTCTTATGTACCAATGGGATGTCAGTCTTCATCCGCCCCAAAGCTTGCAATGCAGATTTGGAGTCGGAGCAGATTATAAATTTACTCCTTTCTGATGCTTTTACGGCCATAAGTGCAAGCAATATTGCGTGCAATTCGGCCGTAAAGATGGAGCAGCCATCGGGGAGTCTACGGGAGATTGTTTTGTTCCGAAAGGAGCAGGCACACGCGACCTTTCCCTCCATTTTGGATCCGTCTGTGTAGATGGTGCCACAATCTCCGTAGCTCTCCTGCAGTTCCCTAAAGTGGACTTGTAGTATGCTTGGGTCTGTATTTTCTTTTTTGAAATTAAGGAGGGATAAATTTAATTTGGGTTTATTCATTAGCCAAGGAGGATTCTGAGGGGTTTCTATTTTAGAGATTTGGTCAATGGGTGGGGTTAAATTTTGGATGGGTTCTCTCATTCGAAGGCCTAACGGCTGTATGACGTTAGGCCTTCGATTGTATAATTCTACCTCTGTGGGGTTAAATATGAAGTCAAAAGCAGGGTTCGTGGGGTTGGATTTTAGCTTGACTATATACTGCATTGCAAGCTTTTTCATTCTTATATCCATGGGGAGTTCTCCAGCCTCCACATGGAGACTTGGGATAGGTGATGTACGAAACGCGCCGAGACAGAGACGCAGGGCAGCATTTTGTATTGGTTCCAGTATTTTTAGGTACGACTTCCTTGCTGCTCCATATATTATGGATCCGTAGTCTAGCTTGGATCGAATTAGACTCCGATAGAGCAGCAGCAAGGTATCTCTGTCAGCTCCCCAGTCCGTATGGCTGAGTACTCTTAGTATGTTTAATGACTTTTGGCATTTCTTCTTAAGTTCCTTAATGTGGGGGAGAAAATTAAATTTGGAATCTAAGGTGAGGCCTAAAAATTTTGTAGTTTTCACGACAGGGATCTTCTTTTTGTGTATAAATAGTTCAGGGTCTGGGTGGAGTCCCCTTAGATTACAAAAATGCATACTAACTGTTTTGGAGTCTGAGAATTTGAAACCATTATAGTTTGCCCAACCCTGAATTTTGTTTAAACATAACTGTAATTTCCTTTCTAAGGTGTTCATGTTTTTCCCATAAGTAAGAATGACAAAGTCATCAACATACAAAGAGCACTCTATGCCAGGGGACAGCGCATTTATGATGCTATTTATTTTAATGTTGAACAGGGTGACTGACAGAATGCTGCCCTGGGGTACACCCATTTCCTGGTCATGAGTGTCAGAAGCGGAGTTGCCCACTCGAACCTGAAATTTTCGATCTTTCAGGAATTCCTCCACAAAACGGGGGAGGTGTCCCTTAAGCCCCATAAGCGCCAGGTCACGTAGAATGCCATGTTTCCAGGTTGTGTCATAGGCCTTTTCTATATCGAAGAATACAACTACTAGATGTTCTCTTCTGAGTAATGCATTTCTAATATAAGCTTCCAGCCTTACCAGGTGGTCAGTTGTTGTCCGCCCCTGCCGGAATCCGCACTGGTAGTTTGAGATCACTTTATTCCTTTCCAGGTACCAGACCAGCCTACTGTTAATCATTCTTTCCATGGTTTTGCAGATGCAGCTTGTTAGTGCTATTGGTCGATAGTTAGCTGGGTCAGAGCCGTCTCTTCCCGGTTTAGGTATCGGTATAACTGTGGCTTTCCTCCAGCTGTTTGGGAAAGCGCCTGTTTGCCACACACAGTTATAGACCCCTAGCAGGACTGCCAATGAGGGTTCGGGAAGGTGCTTGAGGAACTGGTAATGGATTTCGTCTTCTCCAGGCGCTGTGTCATGTGACTTGTCCAGCGATTCCCTCAGTTCCTCAAGCGAGAACGGTTTGTTGTAGTCTTCATTGTTCTCTGACCTGAAATCAATGGGGTGTCTTTCCTCCCTGGTTTTGACTTTTTGGAACTCTGGCGTGTAGTGTGCAGTGGATGATTTTTCTGCTATTGAGGATGCAAGGCAGTCAGCTATTTCTCTGGGGGACGTGACAGTTCGTCCTTGGTTTTTCAAATGCCCTATTGCATTTGATTCTTTCCCTTTGATTCGCCTTACTGCCTTCCAAACCGCTCTAGCAGAAGTTTTGGCATCCAGACTGCCGACAAAACTTCTCCAGGAATTCCTTTTGGCTGACCGTATGGTTTGTCTAGCCTTTGCTCTAGCTATCCTGAATAGCTTTAGGTTTTCCTGGGAAGGATTCTTTATAAATGCAGCCAGTCGTTTTTTCCTATCACCAATAGCACTTTTGCAAGCTGTATCAAACCATGGTTTGCTAGGCCGTTTTGGATTTGCAGAGGTTAGGGGTACAACTTTCCTGGCTATACTTAGTAGCTTGCTAGCAAAGGTATCAGCTGGGTTCTGTTCATGGAGGATATTTTCTGTGATATCCTCAGAGCATCTTTTTTGGAATTGTTCCCAATCGGCCTTATTCAGTTTCCACCGCTGAGGTCGTCCCAATGAAGGGAGATTGTTAGTAATGATGATTGGGAAGTGATCACTTCCCCGTAGATCATTGCTAACTGACCATTTAAAATCGTCCAGAAGTCCGGGGACGCATACGGTGAGGTCAATGCATGTGAATGATCCAGTTCCTGGGTGCAAGTAGGTCGGTGATGCATCATTAAGTATGCATAAATCATGTTGGAGGAAGATATCCTCCAGCATACGACCTCTTGTGTCGGTATTGTTGGATCCCCACATGGTGTTATGGGCATTGAAATCCCCAAGGATTAAATAAGGCCGGGTGAGTTGTTTCAATAGGTCCTCCATGTCTGTTCGGTTTAATGGAGCGCCTGGTGGTAGATACAGGCTGCAGCAAGTGATAACCTTGTGAAGGGTTATCCTAGCTGCTACGGCCTGTAGTGTGGTCTGTAGTTCTACCCTCTCATGGGGGATGCTATCCTTCACAAGGATACAGACTCCACCTGATGCTCTCTCTGCATCCTCAACATTCTTGGTGTAAGCACGGTAGCTTCGGAAGCTGATGCAATCTTTCAGAAATGTTTCCTGTAAGCAGACAGCTACAGGAGTCTCAGAGTCCATCAGTAGCTGCATTTCCTCGTAATTGGCCTTGAGGCCTCTACAATTCCACTGTACAATTCTGGAATCCATGGCTTATTCTAGATGACCTACTTGGAGCTATTTGGCCTTGGGAGGCCCCCGGAGGGGTTTCCCTTTATTCCAGTGACCTTGGTATTTTTATTCTTGGGTTTGGATGGAGAGGAGGACAACCCCCTTTTGGGGGAAGTCTTTCTCTCTGGAGAGGGGAGATCCCTCTGGTTAGAGCGGAGGTTATTTCCTCCTCTCTCACCTCGGGCATCCTCTCCGCTTTGATTTCTCCCCTTAGGGAGTTGGTCAACCTCTAACTCGGTAGAGGTTGGGGTGTCTGGCTGGGTTCTCTGAGGAGAACCTGTGTCAGACATGATGTCTCCGGGTTCTCCCGGAGTATTGGTTTTGACATGCTGCTCAGTCTCCATGCTCTCATCAGCGAGCACAGAGAACCTGTTCTTTAGCATGACAACAGGGCTTTCTTGTTTCTTCAGAGGTGTGTTCTTTGGCGGTGTTTTCTTCTGAGTTGGGGGAGGAGGAGGGGGTGGTGGGGTCAATGTGTCCGTCTGTGTGGCTATGGATCTTCCTTTCTTAGCAACAGCCTGGGCGTAGGTCTTTGTCAAGCCGAATTGGCCCTTGGGTAGGGCCAGTACAGCCGATTTCGCCTGGCTAAAGGTACATCCGTTTCTTGCCTTGTACTCCTGCACGGCAACCTCCTGTTTCCACACAGGGCAGTCCTTGGAGTAGGCTGAGTGGCCAGCTTGACAGTTTGGGCATTTGAACTGGGCTGTGCAGCCCTTGTCCTCATGACCCTCTCCAGCACATCTGGCACACACAGTGTTCCTCTTGCAGACTGCCGCGCCGTGTCCATAACCCTGGCACTTGAAGCACCTCATGGGGTTAGGTATGTAGGGCCTCACTGGAACTCGTAGGTATCCTGCCTTCACATACTCTGGCGGTGTCCTAGTTCCGAATGTGAGGATAATAGTGGCGGTTTTGACCTCCTCACCCTCCCTGCGCCTGGTAATGCGCCGGGCATGGGTGACTCCTTCAATGCCCTCCACTATTTCCTTCTCGGAACATTCCAGTAGGTCCCTAGAGCTGATTACACCTCTGCTGGTGTTCAGACTCTTGTGTGGCATGACTTCCACTTGGAGATCACAGAGTCTTCTGCATCTTAAAAGCCCATCAGAGTGTGTCTTGCTGTCTACTTCTACAAGGAGTTCCATTGTTTTGTGTAGCTTAGACACACTCTTGGGCTCTCCCACTACTGACTTGAGTCCCTTATAGATAATAAAAGGGCTCAACTTTGTCAGGCTTTTTCCCTCCTCTGTGCATCTAACCACCAGAAATGATGGCCAGGTGGCACAGCTTTTTGGGACCTCCTCTTTTTTATCGTCAATTCGACGTTTCTTGCCCAGACATAGGTCTGGGGCAAGTAGTTTTGTGTGTGTTTTTTTGTCCATATATATTTTGGTTAATTCGGCACCTGTGCTCCCCACCCGCCATCGAGTCCAACAAGGGGACGGGCCATTCGGATGTCCAGAATGAGCCCGCCAGGGCTACACAGGTGCTATACTCAGTCAGCTGCTACATCGGACATGTGTCCGATACAGCAGCTCCCTGATTGACCCTCCAGCCACCGACCTCCAGCATAGGTCGACGACCAATGCTGGTAGCTCGGCATGACCAGCCGGTTGACCCAGAGCGGGCCATCTGGGTCTCAGGTCTAGGGGAACTTGGAGCCAAAGTATTGTGTTGTTGTGGTTTATCCTCAGATAGCCACCACTCAAACACCAGGATCTCTTTATCCCCCCTTATTCCTTAGCAAGAGGAGCGCAGTTTAACGTCATGTCTCGGGACGCATGACTGACCAAATCACAATCAGATGAAAAAAAATGATTTTCAAAAATCATGTTCACTTTCTTTACAAGCACTGAAAATGAATGGATAGAAATTTAAAACATTTTTTGTTCATGCAAAAAAAAAAAAAAGTATTACATTAGCCAAATCACAACTGGAGTTACAATGATTTTGTTAGAAGTTTCAATCTCCCTCCCCCCCCCCATCCCTTGCCCCCAACCTCTTCACCCCCCACCCCCCAAAACAAATGTGTATAATGTGAAACAGAGGTCAACATTTCAAAAATAACACTTTAAAAAAAAAATGCAGACATGCACACAAAAAAGGGAAAAAGTAAATAAAAAAAATATTGAAGAAGTTGTTGAAAAATCAGAATATAAATGCTAATAGCCAGCAAAAAAAGAATTGCCAAGCCAAAACTAAATGAAATAGTTAGAAAAATAAAACAGATTCTATTCACCATGTACATATTGTAGAAGAGATCAGTGTAAAAACTTGTTCCAATAAAACCAACACAACCAAAGCATATTGCACAATGAGATGACCTGAAGATATTTCCACAATACCACACGACCAGGCATCTATCAACCTGATAGCTAGTCATGACATAACTATATATGACCTGAAGATATTTCCATAATACCTTACATTCATTGACTTCTGCCTTACATCCATCGACTTCTGCCTTACATCCATTGACTTCTGCCTTACATTCATTGACTTCTGCCTTACATTCATCGACTTCTGCCTTACATCCATTGACTTCTGCCTTACATCCATTGACTTCTGCCTTACATCCATTGACTTCTGCCTTACATTCATTGACTTCTGCCTTACATCCATCGACTTCTGCCTTACATTCATTGACTTCTGCCTTACATCCATTGACTTCTGCCTTACATCCATCGACTTCTGCCTTACATTCATTGACTTCTGCCTTACATTCATTGACTTCTGCCTTACATCCATCGACTTCTGCCTTACATCCATCGACTTCTGCCTTACATTCATTGAATTCTGCCTTACATCCATCGACTTCTGCCTTACGTTCATTGACTTCTGCCTTACATCCATCGACTTCTGCCTTACATCCATTGACTTCTGCCTTACATCCATCGACTTCTGCCTTACATTCATTGACTTCTGCCTTACATTCATTGACTTCTGCCTTACATTCATTGACTTCTGCCTTACATTCATTGACTTCTGCCTTACATTCATCAACTTCTGCCTTACATCCATTGACTTCTGCCTTACATCCATCAACTTCTGTCTTACATTCATCAACTTCTGCCTTACATCCATTGACTTCTGCCTTACATCCATCAACTTCTGCCTTACATCCATCGACTTCTGCCTTACATTCATTGACTTTCGGGAGAGATACAAAATAAAAATACTTTTTGAACGAGCTTCTTAAAATATGAATTTAATTAATAATATGATCCCTATATGTTGTTTAACGACATTATGTCTGTCAATCGGTCCCCCACAAAGTTACATTGACATTCATTGACTTCTGCCTTACATTCATTGACTTTCGGGAGAGATACAAAATAAAAATACTTTTGAACAAGCTTCTTAAAATATGAATTTAATTAATAATATGAGCCCTATATGTTGTTTAACGACATTATGTCTGTCAATCGGTCCCCCACAAAGTTACATTGACGGGCCCAACAAACTGAAACTAAAACAATGGATTCACCAATAACTGTGGAAGGGAAGATGTGAACACTTTCAGCAGACACACACAGTGGTCCCAGTCAATAAACTATCAAAACAGAAAGACTTACACTCACATAGGTAGGCGATACAATCAACACCAGTGATTCATCTGAGCGCAGACATTGCCTCCCAAGACAGAAAGAGAGCCATATTACAAGGGTTTTAAAAATCTCTTTGTTAAATTTTTTTTTTAAAAAAAGGAAAGCAATTGATTGAAAATATGTACACATATTACCATTATTTTAACATTAAAAAAAAATAATTTTATTATTGTATCCCCTTAACTACAATAACTGCAATATAAAAGGTAACTCACGGAAATTGAAAAATAATAATGGAGGTGTCACAACTGCAAAGGAAATTTTGAAGCCCACCAAAAAATAATTATTAGAAATAATACATTCATTATTGTCTTCTATTGTTTTACAAACAAAATTTATAACTAAATAAAAAAAAATATATATATAGTTCAATATACACATGCAATATATATATTAATATGATTTTATAAAATTTTCAACAACTTTTGGTTCCATGATATTTTATAGTTTTTGTGTTTTGTTAATATCATAAAGAAGGGAATTAGTTTAGTATTACAATTCCTGCTGTGTCCTTGTCTTTCATCTAGGTAAGTGACATTTTCTCTGACATTTTGACTGCCACAAATGGATTATCTTCATCCTATGAAAATGAATGCACAGGATTTAAAAAGTGACACAAAAGACAAAGATCTATAACAATACAAAGAAATAACATACAGGGTGAAGACCAAGGCTAAGACAGATTTTTTTATTCTTATTGCAAATTGTGATAGTCTTCAATCTTCTAGTTGTATGATGGCTGTCTGGCTTCGACAGTTTCTTGCATGGGCGTATTTGATGTTTTTCAACAACTAATCAACAAAACCTACACATTAACAAGTTGAAAGGACCAAGTCCTGACCTCTAGATACTTGAATAAAGGTTAATACATAAAGGCAACAGTCGAGTCTCTGTACCTAATACGATGTAGTCACCTTGAAGTTCTAACATCAACTACACAATACTAACATAAACAAGCTAAACCCACTTTCTGTGATGTCACTTAATGTCATGTTCGAAGTCCAACTACTTTGGTGCGTCTCTATACTAAGTAAGTGTATTTTGATTACATAGACTTTTTCAATTAAAAGCAACAACAGTCTAAAAAAGAGAGCAGACAAACACAGCAAGAAATCTAAAGATGATAAAACCAATGTGACAATAAGAAAATATTTTAACTGCTATCTCATAGCACCCTCATAACCTTATTGAACATAAAGTAGCATAACGCATATAACTAAACACTTATAACTGAACACTTCAAACTATGGGGATATGCAAATGAGAGTGTGAACTGATTGGCTACCTATCAAGAGGGCTTGAGTTTCAGTCTTACCTCAAGATGTGTTTGCTGAGTACATAAAGGCAGCACAGAAACCTTCTCCTAGATACCCCCTTCCCCACATAATAGTTGATATTTTGGGTTTTTGGCACATCCGCACAATTTAGGCCTAGTCGTGCCCATAATCCAGGAAATTTATTAGATAAGGAGGCAGAGTCACTAGGCAGAGCTTAGGTCATTGATTAATATGCATGACTGAATGCATGACGCCTAGGACGTAATCATCTTCTTTTTTGAAGTAACGTCTGTATCATATAAGATAAGAGTGATGGCTAATAAAGGCAGAATGAGGTAAATAGGAGGCAGACACAAAGATTGAAAAGAAGTAGGGCACTTTTGAGCTCCAAAAAGAGGAGCGCAATTTAACATCCTGTCTCGGGACGTCTCCCCACATGTCCACAAAAGAGATGGCTAAGTATTTTTATAGTAAGGAGGAGGGCGTAACAGAGGAGCGCTGTAAAGATCAACTAAGGTGCCACTGCAGCAGAAGGCTCTTTAAAAAGCTAAAGAACTCTTATAAAGTTTGGAGACAACACATTTGCAACTCAGAGAAAAGCCCTCGCTGAAGACAGGCCCAGAAGATGAAAACATAAATAAACACCAAAGCACAATGGCTTTGTCTGCATCAGATGTGACAAAATATGCAGGTCACAACTGGGTCTGTATAACCATCCTAAATATTCAGAATTGAAGACATTGCCATAATTAGATAAATATTACTTTTAAGCTAAATTAGTCCTATTACAAATTATACATCTTGTTGGTGTATATTTGTATATCGAATTAAATATTTCCGACAGAAAACTCAAAAAGAATGTTTTGCTTAAGGTATTAGCTGTGAAGACACTTGTGTCAAGAAATGAATAAAAAAGACAAACATTCTGATTCTAATGACATCAAGTCTTTTTAAAGTTGCAATGCATCCAAAATTAAATTAACTTTTTCTTTAATTGTTATGGAAAATTCAAACTTACTTTTGATATGAAAGTGTTCCTTTATCATTATTACTAAAAAAAAAATGTGTTTTTAACTCGATTAAAGAAAAATTTACTTTAAAAAAAGAAATTTACCTTATTGGGAGCACGGGAAAACTTTTCTTTTAGTTTACCAAAAAAACTGGATGTTTGTTCGGCAAAGTGGACATCCTCCTCATCATCTTCCATCCCACAAGTGTCAGCTGCTGGCATCTCTCCATCATGTCCACCAGCTGTCTCTACCAGTTTCATGTATTTGTACTCCAGCCTTTGGACAGTTACACAAAGAAATCAAAAAAGGTGACCAGCAAACAAGCAGAAACTATGAGAACCAGTAACCATTAAGGCATAACACATCAACATCAACACCATAGCACAGACACAGCATGAAGACCACAGCACAGACACAACATGAAGATCACAGCACAGACACAACATGAAGACAACAGCACAGACACAACATGAAGATCACAGCACAGACACAACAAGAAGACAACAGCACAGACACAACATGAAGATCACAGCACAGACACAACATGAAGACAACAGCACAGACACAACATGAAGATCACAGCACAGACACAACATGAATACAACAGCACAGACACAGCATGAAGACCACAGCACAGACACAACATGAAAATCACAGCACAGACACAACATGAAGACAACAGCACAGACACAACATGAAGACAACAGCACAGACACAGCATGAAGACCACAGCACAGACACAACATGAAGACCACAGCACAGACACAACATGAAGACAACAGCACAGACACAATATGAAGACAACAGCACAGACACAACATGAAGACCACAGCACAGACACAATATGAAGACAACAGCACAGACACAGCATGAAGACCACAGCACAGACACAACATGAAGACCACAGCACAAACACAACATGAAGACCACAGCACAGACACAAAATGAAGATCACAGCACAGACACAACATGAAGACCACAGCACAGACACAACATGAAGACCACAGCACAGACACAACATGAAGACAACAGCACAGACACAATATGAAGACAACAGCACAGACACAACATGAAGACCACAGCACAGACACAGCATGAAGACCACAGCACAGACACAACATGAAGACCACAGCACAGACACAGCATGAAGACCACAGCACAGACACAACATGAAGACCACAGCACAGACACAACCCATCAACATCAGCAAGAAGACTACAGAACAGACACAATATATAGAAATCAACAGGAAGACCACAGAACAGACATAACACATTCATAGGTAGAAACTATCACCAGAAAGAGACAACAAAATGTCCAAACACATTTCAGACAATCAAAAGCCTCAAACATACATTTTAAATGACTTTATGCAATAACAAATATATAGCAAAATAACAATAAAAAAAACAATTCAAGACATCTTCAGGGCGCAAAGCTAAACTGATCTTATCTTATAATCTTCAGGGAGCAAAGCTAAGCTGATCTTATCTTATAAGTTGCTTACTTCTTGTTGCGTGACCAACAGTAGATCAAAAGTATGAGAAGAATGAGACCCAGACCAACAGTTACAGGGATAGCGACCATCAGCTAAAAAAAAAAAGGGGACAAAATCAACAGCAATAATCACTGAAAATGATCGAGATAACATACAAACTACAAGTCTACAAAAATATTTTTAATTCATTGCTAACATCTCAGTTTACTTACAGCAAATGGTAAAATTTGACATTTCATTTTATTGGGTGTTAGAGTTCCCTCTGGAAGTTGAAGACAGTGACTGGAAGAAATATAAACAAATAATTGACATTGGAAAGAGAAAACATTGAAATAAAACAATTTCTTTAAATAAGTGCCCTAATGAAAAAATATAGAAATTACTAGAATCAGAATTTTTTGTCCCTTAGAGTATTTAATGTTGGAAAGATTTTAACTCTTTCTCTCCGTAATTATTTACCACATTCTGGTGGAATCAACGCTGGTATCGTCAGTTAGGAGAGAAAGAGTTAAAAGTATAAAAAAGTCTTAAAAAATGAAAGGTCAGCTTACTCTGGAGGAAAATAGTGGATGACTTGTTCCCCCTGGACACACTCTCCCCTGACCACATGATAGTCCTCCTTCCTGCAGGTAGCGCACGCATGTCTGGTCAACCACAGGAAGTGAAACGTGCAGCCATCGCATGTTCCGTCGGAGCACTTTGGAGAAAGTAAGATTTCACCGTTCCCAGTTTTGGTTGGTTCGCAGCGTAAGCTGATAATGGACGTCCTACCGTTAGGACAAGCACTGGTGGAACTGGAGTGGAAAAAATAATGGCCATTTGCATTTAATCTAAGAGCATTACTACAGTAAAAAAAAAAATTTAAAAGCAAAAACACCAGTGTATTCTGTTTAACAGAAGTTACAAAAACACCAGTGTATTCTGTTTAACAGAAGTTACAAAAACACCAGTGTATTCTGTTTAACAGAAGTTACAAAAACACCAGTGTATTCTGTTTAACAGAAGTTACAAAAACACCAGTGTATTCTGTTTAACAGAAGTTACAAAAACACCACTGTATTCTGTTTAACAAAAGTTGCAAAAAGAACATTTCCTATAATTTAGAATTTCTTTTAATATCAATTTTACAAAGGATATAATGACCGAGTGGCAGAGCTCTAGGCTGCTGCAATACAAGTATTGGGTTCAAAACACTTATGTAAGATTGTTCTTTATTGATTTCTCATCAGCTTTTAACACTATACAACTTCATTTACTCATTGAAAAGATGAAAGCGCTGAAGACACCGATAGCAAAGACAAACAGACTCAAACACTCTTTTGCTCCCCTGGCAATCAAATCATTAAATGAGAACAACCTGGTATAAACTTTGTCACATGTAAATTATGAGTGAGTCTGGTGTGAATGTACACTTTGGTTTCTTATAGTTATAATGTTTTTTGTTTGGTGTAATGCAAAAATTGTAAGACAAATTTCCATACGTACAATAAAGATTATTATTATTATTATTATTAAAACAAGAATACTTGACATAATATTTAAAGTGTTGAGTCTGCAGAGCACTAATAAGTAACTATCATCTTTTGAAAATATTATTTGCTGTAAGCCTTCTGTTTCTCCCAACTAACATTTTAGACTCAATGGATAATGCTTCTCTTGTTTTCCTTACTGCCCATATGCAGACTGGTTAACATTATAATTTTTTGTGTGCATGAATAACTCGTGCAGACACACATGTGGGTGTCTCGAAGGAGATAATCTTTTTTTTTTCTGATTGTAGAAAATGGAGAAAGATTGAGAGTAAATGGATTTTTATTTGAATTTGGCAGATTATTGTTCTCAGTTATATTGTTCCACTGGATTAAGTTTTCATTATATTAGATTGTGCATCCTGTGAAAGAAGCTGTATTTTGAGAGAAAGCAGTAACCAGATAATTGAGTTCCTTAGAACCCTAAACATAGCATTACACAATTCAGTTATCTGGATTCATTCTATTTTACCCTCCTCAAAACTATTGTGCTCACCAAAATTAATTTCTATGTAAAATTTCAGCTTTGCCTTTAATCTTGTTGACAATTAATGTCCTAAAATAGTGTTTCAAATCTAAAAACAGTTATGACTTTTCCTCTTCAAGTTTACCATGAACACTCAAGTATCCCAAAGCTCAAGTATTCCTAAAGTAAGATAAAACCCATAACCATCACACTGCATGAGGTCTCTGGCTATTTAAGGCAACACTAGAAATACTCCAGTGCTTCACAACAATTAAAAGTAAGTCACTGACCTTCCTGATTCATAATAGAAGTGGATGTCTCTGTCTAGACCTGTAAGGAATTGAGAAACATTTCAGTCACATGACCAAACATCCTGATATACTTCATGAGACACTGGGAAGATGTAAATCTAACAGAATAAACAGTACACAACTTTCTACGATACGTAACTTAGAATCCTCAACACCATTAAGGAAAGACAATAATCTCCAACTCCAGGTTCATACCTTCAGTAGGAAATCCTTCTTCAGTGTAGAGAGCTTCCAAACTTATGTTAGTCAAGATCTTGGTCAGATGTGTACCT
Source organism: Biomphalaria glabrata (assembly GCF_947242115.1). Classification (NCBI taxonomy): domain Eukaryota; kingdom Metazoa; phylum Mollusca; class Gastropoda; family Planorbidae; genus Biomphalaria; species Biomphalaria glabrata. The sequence continues at coordinate 52,335,191 of NC_074714.1, forward strand.
AGACTGTTACACACACAAAAAAGCTTATTATAAATTGTCTTTTTAGACTTTGTTTTCAAAATGTACTTTTAATCTTATGAAAACTCATGCATTTTTCAGTTTGTAAATTACTCCAATGATTAAAAATATGAAAGTCTCTATACTTTGTTATGAGACCTTCAATTTTGTTTTGGTATATTCTACAGTTTGACAAAAACTGAGCTTGGTAATACCTAAAACACTGAAAACAGTGAGAAAAAAAAGGCAGACCTATTCATCAGATAAACTTAAACAGGCTGTGACATAAGGTTAAATACGGTTTGTTTTGCATTTCATACTTTGGCTGTTCCCTTCAGAATTGAAGATTAGTACACCCGAAACCTCCAGCAGTACAAGGTTTGAACCAAGGACCACAGAAATGACAGTCCAAACCATATATCAAAAGACAAGGAATAAAAGTGTGTAAAGTATAAAAGAGTTTTTTCTTAAAGAGAGAAGATACAAAGAGAGAAAGAGAGGTGTGGCTTAATGTAAGAATGATACTTATATAATGGCATGTCCAATAAGTCCATAGAAGACAGGACAATATAATTGAAAGTACAAAAAAGGCAGAACATGTCATGACAATACAAAGAAGACAGGACAATGTCATGACAATACAAAGAAGACAGGACAATGTCATGACTATAAGACCCAATGTCTCCCAGTGCTTACCTGACAGGCTGTGTGGACACCAACACCTTCTCTTGGTCACTCTGTGGAATGAGAGTCGTCCGACACACCATGCTGCTCAGAGGGCCAGGCTGGTTCAGAAACTAAACCACACAGCAACAAGGGAGAACAATGGAAACTAATTATGTCAAGAAAATGTGTACAAAGTGCAAGAACTTAAAGCAAAGACTAAAATTAGGAGACATTAATGTCATTCAAAAAGTGATTCAGCTTGGAATGAAATCAAAAATAATATGATGGTCATTTCTAAAATATCCTATTGATAATATCATTATGAAATATAAGAGGATAAAGTACAAAAAAAGCTGAATCACAATTATATATATATATACTTTTTAAACAACTTATTGTAAACGTTTATATTACCATCAGAGAAAAAAAGGTTTTAAATATCTAGTAAACTACATGTCAGTGTGGACTTATCCATCAAACTACTCATTAGAAATGTCTGGAGTTCATAAACTTCAGTATAAATCACTGATAACCATATACAAAAGACTTAATTTCCAGATTAGGCAGTGAACCTGTGATGTTTAAGTTTTGTCCAGAGACACAGCATTCCCTACTTGTGGTATAAATTCCTTTTGAATAAAAGAAAACAATAACACAACAAAGAACAAAACAATACAGACGCAAACAAACATTCTGAGATTTAAACAAACATTCTGAGATTTGAGCTAACTTATAGTTAAGATCATAACATAATGTTCCACATTTTAAAGTGGTGTATTTGCTTTCTTTTCCCAATCATTTCATAAAATAAAAGGAAGCCCAAACACAAGATAATGGATAGTTCAAGTCACCAAGTCAAGATAGTCGAGCAAGACTATAGAGGAGATGTCCAATACAGGAAAGAAAATAATAAAAATGATTAAGAACAAAGAGGAGAATTGAAAAGCCATTTCACAATCACTTTGAAAACATTTGTTTCTTAGAGAGAATTTTATAATATGCACTTTCAAACTTTTGCATCTCCATTATATTTTAAAAGAGTAGATGCCACTGTTTGTAAGATAAAATACAGTGAATTGGTAGAATCTGAAGAACAAACTACAGACTTTTGGACAGGTCTTTACGTCAGGTTTCTCTTTCCTACCAAACTATGGCGGGTCTTGATATTGTTTGAACCCAAATATAAAGTACAAACTTAATTGTGATTGAATGTGTCTACATTTTATCTTTGTGTAGTAATGAATAATTTATTTTAATTTACAAGAATTTAATTTGATCAGCTTCCTCAAATTTAGCAAAGATGAAAAGAAAAAAATATGCAAACAACAAAAATGAGCCCACATTCCTTATCATTTGCAAGTGTCCTAAACTTCTAATCATCACTAGCTTTATGCTACTGGCATTAAACAAAAAAAAGTAACTGTGTATTTAAGATTTTAACAATAAAGATAGTTTTATCATAACTATAACAATTAAAGTTATACTATAAAAGGCATCTATGCTGTTTAAATAGTTAAATCTATGTTAAGATGCCTCATTGATCTAAATCTAGTAAACTCTCCTGTTGTAAGGAATCGTTACTTATCCTAAGATCACCACTAATTCTAAGGAACATTCAAAGTTTCATTAAGATTAGTCAAACGGTTTTGATTTCTATAAAGGACATACATACCTACATACTCCTTACATTCTTCTTTATATATTACATATGCAATTTAGGTCATAGTATATTTTTTTAAACAGTTTCATCATTGATATTGTCCTAATACAATATTGCAATAGCTAACCCTAACTAAAATGTCATCAAGAAGAAAGAAAGATAAAACGCATTAATGATGTGTAAATAAAATGAAAAAAAAAAAATTTAGAAAAGAACATAAGCTTTCCAATCCAAAACCAAAACATAAAGGTAATATCATGATCCCAGCGGCATGCTACATACATTCTCTCTCGACAAGAGTTCCAGTTCCTTGGATCCCTGTTTCTTTAAACAAATAAATACAGAAACATAAATACAAGATTCAAAGTTCCTCTAGTCGAACTGTTAGTAAAATTAGAAAATATGTAATATTCCCCTCGTTGATTAGATGCAAACTCAGACATGCACAACATTATTCATAATAAGGAAAGGTACTGAGGTTGCCAGAACACTTTGAAGACAGTCATGTTTGTTTTGTAAGTTTTGGGGAAAACTTTTAATGTCATGCATAAATGAATTATTGAATGCAATAAACTTTATGCAAAATTAAAAAAAAAAAAAACAAGACATTTCACTAAAATCTGATTTTTATTCTAACACATTGGGTTCCCACTTATTTTATGGGGAGTATATTCATCAAACAGTATTGAAGTAGATGTGTTTATACAGCTTTTGTTTTCTACAAAACGTATAAATGTCAAAGCAATAGAACATATTTGAAAGATCATTTGAATTGGTTAAAGAGACTCATTACTCAGAATGTCTACATTTAATTTTCAAAGAATTAGGTGACAAATGTCCACCTTAAAAAAGTATTGCTATTGTTATTTAATGGTTTTATTAGTAAGCTCCTACATTATAATCAAAATTAGTTCAATGAAATATTAGACTGAGTTTAAAAAATAAAAAAAAAGGACAAGCTCCAAAAAGTTAGAACTGAAAAAAAAAAGTAAGTAAACAACTCTTTTGAAATATCTTTTACAACAAAACTACAAATTAAACACAAAACTAAAAGACAACAAACTAATGTCTTCAGGGAGTCTCAAGATGTGCTAAACATTTCATCTTTGCAACATAGTGAATTACTTATTTTTTAATAATATAAACCTAATTAAGTAACAACTATATCCCGACATATAAAATCCCAATAGCGGAAAATAGATACTACAAAAATATTATCATGCATATAGCATTATGTTCTAGGAAAATCTCGGACTAAAAGAACAAGCCATTTAATCTTCTAGGAAACTCTTGGGGTAAAGGAACAAGCCATTTAAATTTCTAGGAAAATCTTGGGCTAAAAGAACAAGTCATTTAAACTTCTAGGAAAATCATGGAGTAAATGAACAAGCCATTTAAACTTCAAGGAAAATCTTGGGGTAAAAAAACAAGCCATTTAAACTTCTAGGAAAATCTTGGGGTAAAAAAACAAGCCATTTAAACTTCTAGGACACTTTTGGGGTAAAAGAACAAGCTATTTAAACTCTTGTGTTCTTTACACATGCCTTGATTTCAGTGTGGTGGTTAATCAAGTTATAAGTGGTCACAGTGCAAGTCAGTGATTTCAACCTCGTAGCGAAGAAAATGTTAGCTAGACCTGGCAGCTACAGGAGTTATAATGATTTGTTAGATATGTTCAGGCTACTATAATGTTATGGTGTTAATCTGGCAGCAGTAAAAGACTATACCTCCGCACTGAAAGTATCCTCAGCTACTCCTGGATGGAAATCATAACTACAGATCATTACATGGATGTGCAATAAATGTGCTGACAGTTTCATGGCAATATAAGATATGTGTTGGTCATTATTCAGATGGATATGGCATAATAAATTGCCCATTACAGAGACATTCATAAAGTGTGTTTTTAATAGCTAAACCTGACATCAAAGGTCATCATTTCTTTCAACACTAAGTGTTAAGTGATTTTATTGAATGTCGTGGTGGCTGAGTGGCAAAGCGCTTAGGTCCAGAAATGAAGAAGCATGATAATTCTCAGTTATTAGATGACAGCAATGGTTTGTGGTCTGTGCGAGATTATGCAACCACAATAGATATTAACCTGCCTGCTTTGATCCCCAGCTGTTTAGCACAAGGTTTGGACTATAGCCCTGGGAGGCATGGTGACTGAATGGTAAAGCGCTTGGCTTCTGAATCAAGTCCTGAGTTCAAATTGTGGTGAAAAATGGGATCTTTGATTTCAGGATCTTTGGGCACCTCTGAGTCCACCAATCTCTAATGGATACCTGACATTCGTTGGGGAAAGGTAAGGGTGGTTGGTCGTTGTGATGGCCACATGACACTTTCATTAACCATAAGCCAAAGAAACAGATGACCTTTTACATCATCTGTCCAATAGATCGCAAGGTCTGAAAGGGGAACTTTAATTTTTTTTTATTTTAACGTAATAATTTATCTTTCTGAAGGATCATCCAAAACTTATAAAAACAACACAATAAGACTAAAGTATTGAATATGTAAAATAAGACTAGGGTATAGAATATGTAAAATAAGACTAAAGTATTGAATATGTAAAATAAGACTAGGGTATTGAATATGTAAAATAAGACTAAAGTATTGAATATGTAAAATAAGACTAGGGTATTGAATATGTAAAATAAGACTAGGGTATTGAATATGTAAAATAAGACTAAAGTATTGAATATGTAAAATAAGACTAGGGTATTGAATATGTAAAATAAGACTAAAGTATTGAATATGTAAAATAAGACTAGGGTATTGAATATGTAAAATAAGACTAAAGTATTGAATATGTAAAATAAGACTAGGGTATTGAATATGTAAAATAAGACTAAAGTATTGAATATGTAAAATAACTATTTAAGAAATATAAGAAATCACTAAACTTAATATATTACACCCAAAATTCTGTGACCACATTTTATGTAGCTTTCATTATCAGCCTGTCTATTTAAAAGACTAGATCAATGCTACATAATTGATATTTTGAAGATCTTATCTTTGCAAAGAAAAGAATAACACTATCAAACCAAAGCCCAGAATGTCTAATATACTCCTAAAAGAATGATACCCCTCTCTTGTTCTGTTTGTTTCTACAATTTTCGGTTGTTCCTTCACAAAAAAAGATTATTATATCCCAGTCCAAACCTCCTGCAAGACGGCAGGGAATGGAAATGGGTAGGGCTCAACTCGGGACCATCAAGTCCAAAGTGCATTCCACTCAACCAGGCGGTCATCCTTCTTGGACTAACTAAATAAAACTTATCAAACAACAAGCTAAATACTAAATGTAATGTGCTGACAACATATAAAAAAGAAAATATTTAAAAAAAAAAAATCTTTTTTTTTAAGAGTGTATATAAAAACTATTTGGCTAACAAAAACCTCTGACAGAGTTAAGGTTCTTGAACTCTAAACCTACCACATTTTCACTTGTCACATTGTTGACACAGGAAGGGAGGGGCTTGTTGCCATGGTTACACAGCGTCAGGTTGAAGCCATGGTAGTACTGGGTGCCACTGGCAGTGAACAGACGAGATCCTGACACAAAATGAATGCTGCGAATGATACGAAAGTGTAAAAGCTTTTATGTGCATGCCGTATTTTGATGTCAAATGTCATTTTTGTGTGTGTGTGTCCACTGAGTTATTTTCTGTTTTTCAACAAAATTATTACTTTTGAAACAGTTTGTTTTAGTAAAAAACACATTTTGATATTATAAACAAAACACTTTTTAACAGCGATTTTAATGGAATAGTGGTCGTGATGGGCAAGTGGTTGAGCATTTGGCTTCCAAACCCATGGTCTCAAGTTTGAAACTTGGAGAAGACTAGGATTTTGACTTAGAGGGTACTCCTGAGTCCATCGAACTCTAATAGGTACCTGCCAAACATTGAAGTAAAGGTGGTCAGTCATTGTGCTGGCCACATGATACCTTGGTTAACTATGAGCTTTACATCATCTGTCTCTATGGCTCACAAGATCTAAAAAAAAGGACCCTAACCTTTTTAATAGAATAAGTAAATGTTGAAAAAATAAATGTTTATCTAGCCATTTCTGAAAACTATGAAAGAGGAATTTTGATTAGAATGTTTCACTATGCTCTAAACAAAGTTTTATCATAATGTTTGACTTGATTTTATAAAAGCAAATACATGTTTTATCATAATGTTTCACTAGACTCTAATGTACTTTAAAAAGTTGGATTACAATTTTTCACTAGACTCCTTTGCACTTTACAAAGTTTAATTAGAATGTTTTACTAGACTTCTATGTGAAAAGCATAGTTTGATTAAAATGTTCCACTAGACTCGTATGCACTATTTTGATCAGAATTTTTCACTCGACTCCTATGTATTTAGCTAAGTTGGATATAAATTAGTCACTAGAAATATATAACCCTAACAAATTTTGATAAGAACGTTTTGAGCAATTTAAAGTTAGGTAAAACTTTTGTCATTAGACTTCTATGTGTTTTGGATGGTTTGCTGGCCACATGACACCCTGTAAAATCTTCTGAAGTTTTGTGCCTGCTGTTCTTCTCAGTTATTCTGTACTAGCAATAGGTATGCTTGTAGCACACAATACTACAACCTGGAACAAACCTGGGATGCCACAAATCCCAAACTGAATCAGCACTTGCAATCCCTTTAGACATGTCAGCTGCACAGAGAGAGAGAGGACTGCTATGTGGGCGACACCCTAACTAATGCCCAGGCACTCATCACATTAATTCTATGAGATGATCAATAGTTGCAATCGAAGGAGGTCATAGTTAACATATGTTTAGACAGTTAAGCAAAGCTGACTTACGTATCCAGTTCGGTGAAGTCGTACTCACGGCCACTGTCATCTGTGAAGTGACAGTCAGACTTGCAGGAACGTCCCCCAACTGGGTGGAGCCCTTGGCCGCAGGGCTTACAAGATGACTGGCCCCAGGAGTTGCTGCTTGGCAGGACAGTGCCAGGGGGACAAGGTTGACAGGTTTGGGTGTGGCTGTCTATGTATTGACCATCAGGACAAGGTATACACCTAGAGAACGATTTGGTAATGAGTCATAAATGTCCTGATCTGAGTCCTAAATGTCCTATTACAATAAGAAGAGGTTGTGTTTTTAAAGCTAAAAGAGCCAACCTTAAGCCAAAAAAGCCAAACCTTTTTAGCACTTCTATCCTCTAGTAAAAGGGATTCAATACCCTAGTCTAGAAATACTCATATTTAAAGTTTGTTTGACTGTGACTTTGATCAAACCTATGTTTTATGGTTGGTACTTTAACTCTTTCTCTCCTAACTGAAGATTACCATCGTTGGTTAGACCCATTAAATTAAATTAATTTTCTGTTTTATAAACTTACTTTGTTTGCTATGTAAAATGGGGCATATATTCCCCCCTTTCTGTATCAACTATAACATTTTCTGATAACAAACTAAAAAAGTTATTGAAGTTCAATCACAACAGGCTAGTGAACTACAAAATGACAAAAATGAATAATTCCTTTGGATAGTGAAAGATAATTACGGAGTGAAAGAGTTAAATACATTTTTTCAAAACTAAATGTGATAACCTAAATTCATACATTGTTAGTCTATGTTCATTTAAATTTGTAATCCAGCGTTCTTCAAGTAGAACCATTATGAAAAAATTATAAAAAAAAAAAGTTAATATTTTTAAATAACAACAATTCAATGAATTCAAGTTTCAGCTTACTTTCAAATGTATCACTATAATTGTGCTACACTTGAATAACTGACAAAACTTTAAAGGAAATAATTGTAAGACTTTATTTTGACATTTTTGTGTCTCCACCATTCCAATGTTCTAAAAAACATAACTGTACATTATTTAAATCAGATTTGAATGTCTGATTTAACTAGAATAACTTACTCGCCCCCGGACTTTCCCTCTGGACATGTCTCACAGCTTGTTGCTCCACCGTCAACAGTGTTGGACACTTGAATACTGTAGATCTTGACATAGTTCTCCATTTTGTGGTGGTCCTTATCATCATCAGGAGTTGCATAGCCAAAGTCATCAGGCTGGAATGCCCATGTCAAGGTCATGGACTCGTTGGTGAAGATATCTTGACTGTAAAAGTAAACAAAAGACTAGTCTGACATAGCACAATATAGCCTATAATAATTATTTTCAAACATATTTACTTTTTTAGTGGTTGAGTAGTAATTAGTTTGGCTTCCAAACCGAGGAGTTCTGGGTTTAAATCCTGGTGTAGACTGAGATTTTTAATTTTGGGATCTATAGTCTGAGTCAACCCAGCTCCAATGGGTACCTGACATTAGTTGGGGAAAAGTTAAGACGGTTGATGATTGTGCTGACCACATGACAACATCGTTAACTGTGGGCCACAGAAACCTTTAATAAATCTTGATCCTTGCAGTGCCATAGTCTGACAATCATCTTATAATGTTACAGTAATGTCCATTTTTACAATCAGCTCATAATGTTACAGTAATTTCCATTTTTTTCGTTGCTGTGCATTTATACAGTAATTCATTATATATTAAAGTAAAGTGGATGGCTGCCTGGTCTTGTGGTACGTCCTCTGGACTATCAACTTGATGGTCTCAGGATCAACCACCATTCCCCCATCCTATCAGAAATTTGGCCTTGGATATAACAATCTTTAAATCTAAAGGAACATGCAAAACCATGTTAAACAAAGAAATAAACTACTAAGAGATGTTTTAAAATGTGTCTTCCAATAGTGCAGTGATGCCCAAACTAAGGCCCACAGGCCATTGCATATTAGACCCAGGGCCTGCTGCTATCTGGCCTATTGATTATAATGACCTCAGTGTAGAGGATAGGTCACATTGAACTTGACATTTTTTGGTGAGTTGCATCCACGGCATGTGTCAGGAATGTATACTGGGAAAAAGTAATGATCACCACTGCAATAGTACATTCAACATAAAACAACAGTACAACAATAGTAACAAAATGCATATCCAGAGATTTTCTCATTGGTTCTAGCCAATTCTTGTAATAGCAGAATTTTAGATTTTCAATAATTCATTTTTAGCCTGAATGTTTCTTAAAAATATGTTTCTTGGAGCCGCATTAAAAAAAAATAGCAATTAGATCTTACGTGTAGGTTGTCCTCTTTGCGGTAGTATCCCAACTTTTTAAAACTGCATTTTTGCCGTCTGCATCCTGCATATAAATTACATTAAAAACTATGAATAGTTAATTTAAATGAACTTTTATTTAACAAAACAATCTTGACATCTTCTTTTATTAAAATGAATAATGATACACTATTTGTTTGTATTCAATTCATATAAAAAAAAAAAAAAAAAAGCAAACTCAAAGAGACTGCAATACTTAGTTCATAATGTATCAGCTTAAAATATTGTACTTTTCAAGAAAAAAAAAAAAATCCTACTCGAAAATAATGTTAAAAAAATTTAAAAAAAATGATATACATCTTTATCAAGAATCTAAACTGATAACCATTTATATTTTTCCTGTTTATTTTCATTAGCTCGGGTGGTATACAAGAGTAAAATTGATGTGACAGCTGAACAGCTAGTTGGCTGGAGAATTATTCTTAACAGCCCATCCTAGGCTTGGGAGATGAACCTCCAGCTGGAAGGGGGTCAAGCCTTCATTCCACATCACAAGACAAGCCCCTTACCTGGAACCCCCCAAAGAAATAGAAAGAGAAGACAGCCCAGAAGATTTGGATGCCAAACAGATGTGCAGGACATCCAGAATCTATTCACCAAAAGGAAGTTTGTTGATGGCATATGCCCCAGATATGACAACAGGCAGTGATGATGATGATTACCAAATTCTTTACAGTACCCTTAGATTGTCTTGACAAATAATCATTCAGGATCTAAATGGAACTCCTCATTTTAGCTACACCAGTTCAAATTATATACCAGTTTGATTTGTATTTAAAGTACTAAAAAACTAAAAAAATTCTGTCATATGAATAAACATTGAACAAGAAAAGCATTAAAAAATGCACTTTGAAAAAAAAAACAGGCTTATATTAAGTGTAATTGTATCTATTAGTTTGGATCAGCCATGTTACTTTATGTATAATAGACCCAGACATAATAAATCTGTGCGATTAGAAATATTTTTACTAATTGTTTTTGTTTAGCATTTTGCTTGCTCAATGCACTGTGATCCTATCACTTGTCTGGTCCAGATGTGAAAGGGGGAGGGAAGAAGGGGGGTATCAAGGTGAATTTTTACATGATCGTTTTTTAAATGTATTAAAAAAAATGTTTACTCAGGGCTCGAGTCCTCAAAGGCGAACTAATTCAACTTATACCACCACATCTGTTAAGTATGATTTCTTTTCCTTGTTCAATATACCAAACAAAATAGTTAATTAACAACATATTTAATTAACTAATTTGTTAATTTTTAAAATTCATTTTAGTGTTGTCAGGTAAAAGAAATAATTATGTAAAATTTCAGCTTAATTCGAGATTGGGTGTAGGATAAATAATGAGTACAAACATTTTACCATACCGACAGACAGAGTGAGTTGATATAAGCTTTGTAAACAATCTGTCATATAAATAAACATTAAGCTCAAAGGCCTCACTGACCGACAAGAAGACCAGCTGACAAGGCATAGGGCAGTTCAGTTCCATGTCGAATGTGACGGTGCTGAGAGGGATAGGTTTGCCGTCTACTGTTCCTGGCTCTCCTCTAAAACCTGGCAGCTTGAGAAGGAGGACAAGAAAGGTGTTGTTGTCATTCAAGCCAAAGATGGTTCTCACATGATCACCGGATGGTATCCAGCCAGCCATGTTACTGCAGGGGGTCACTAGAAATAACAAGCTTTGCATCAGTTCTCTGGTATAAATACAAACATTAACATTTCATTTATAAATGTAAATAGTGGGAAGCATGGTCGAGAGGCTAAGTAAGCTTGAACTTGGCTTGGCTACCTGACTCGGGCAGAGTTGTGCTTACTGAGCGCCTAAAGGCAGCATGGAAAATCTAGTCATAGATACCCCCCTCACCCCAATGAGATGGGACCAAAGCACTCTGAGCATGCTAAAAGCATGAAAGTAGCCCTATTTAAAAGCTATATTATTATTATTATTATCTAAAACTAAAAACCTAGTTCTGGACATTTCTACTTAAGCAATCATAAAACAGTTGAAGATTTTCTAATCAAGGGTTGATAGTATGTTTGTTTTGTCAGATGTTTCGGAATCTAATCTAATAGTTATTCAATTCTTAAGTTTTCACATTTAATCAGCTTAGTTAGCCCCTAAACTAAACTGTGAAAAGGAAAAGGATTAGATCCTCAACTCTAAGACTGTTAAGAGAAATGGTTTAAGTCATTTTTTGCTTAAAATGTATATAAAAAAAAGAACAAAGTAACAAGTAAAAACCTTAGTCAAACATTCCAACATTGTATTATAAAACCTTCTGGCAGAATAAAAGAGGGAATAGAATGTTCCATAGAGACCTGGTCAGCCATGGGGTTGTTCAAGTCAAGCTTACCCATTTCTTTGCAGTTCATGAGACTTTCCTGTTTGTTTTACATGTTTCTGATGCTCTTTCAGAGTTCCTAGCCCAAACCTCCGGCAGGATGACAGGGAAAGGCATCTGACAGGGTTATGAACCTGGGAACACCGAGAGGACCGAACGACCAGGCAGTCATGTGGCCAGAGAGATATCCAATTGGTTTTACCGAGCCCAACATAAGTCAAATAACATTTAACGAATGTTAAGTGGCTTAAGTATGCCCTAAAATATGACATGGTATTCAAAAACAAGACATTGCATTTAGTAGTCAAGCATTCTTCCAATTAGCAATGAATGCAAAGTGGGTCAAGGTCTTACCTCCTACAGGTACACAGTGAGCAGACATGTTTTGTGGCAGGACTGACCAGTGCTGATAGTCAATGTAATAGTTAGGTGACGTGTTCTCTCTACACTCCAGACACATACTGTTGTCATCTAAGTAAAAAAAAAAAAAGACATTTGTGGTTGTTAGTCAACTTCTGTAAACCTTCAAGTACTGAACTTTTTCATTCAAGGGGCTTTTATGTTGTATTTTAATTAACTGTAGATTTGGGTTCAAGGTCAGGAAAATTACTGGGGAGATCTTCCTTCAAACTTTTTCGAATGTTGACAAATAAAGTTTTCCCTTACGTTGCAATGTTACAAATAATATTTTAACAATTAATGTTTGCTTGCTTTACATGCTTCGGAAGTTTCTTCAGAACTGAAGATCATTAAATCCTAGCCCAAACCTCACACAGGATAACACAGGGTGGGCGATTGGCAGGGTTTTTGAACCCAGGATCACCTAGATGACAGTCAAGAGTGCGTACCACACAAATAGGTAGCCAATAAAAGAGCAGGATAAAACAAAGCTTCAAATATTAAAGCAAATCTACAGATATCTCTACATAAATGTAGTTATAAACATTCAAATGTTATTATGTAATTTATACCTAACCATGATTTTTTTTTTTTTTTTACATACCACATAGTGAAAAGAAAAATCATTTGGAAATTTCTAACATACCCACGTAATGGTTAGGCTGACAAAAGGCACACTCAGAGTTGTTGACCCTGTACATGCCTTTATTACAGGGTGGACATTGTTCCAAGTCTCCATTTTTAGGCAGCAAAACCGACTGGGGATCTTTGTCATTGCAGATCTTCGGCTCCATCCAGCTAAATATTACCTGGGTCTGAAAGTTAATCAGTTTTACATTGATAATAATAAAGTATATTATATATAATAATATAGCACTCTTAGTAAAAAATTATACATACGAATGTAACTTACTGTTGTAAATTTGGCATGTAATGTAAAAGTAAAACTGCGGTGTGAACATATATCTTGTGTGCTAATGTAAAAATGTTTGTTTTAATTATGTATTTCTTTTGCAGTGCACAATTGTAAAACAAATTTCCTTACGGATAATAAAGATTATTATTACTATATCTTATTATTATTAAAGACATGTTTTATATAAGGACATGTATATGCGACTTTAAGTGACATATTCGACTTTCTGTGAAATCAGTACTACTGCTTAGTCTAGGTAGAACATATAATGTAAAATGTCATTATCCAAGGGTAGAAAAATTGGTTTAAAGTCAAGAAAGGCAAAAAAAACCCAAAGAAGTACAAACACTTTCTATCATAATTAACTGAATCACACTGACAAAGTCAGAATAAAGTACATGATTGCAAATATTTGTCATCAGTGGTATCACTCCAATTTATCTGGTGGACTGTATCTTTTATAAACCAACACAAAAAAAAAAGTTTTATTTTCATGTAACTCTCATACAAAGACTATTAATAACTTTGATACAGTCCAAGTCCTTTGAATATGTCATCACATTAGAAGAGAATATTGACTTGTCAAAACTTTGTATTAAATAGACAGTATTTAAAACTGATGAAACTGATATCATGTTTGATGATTCTTATCTTATCTTATTTAATACAGACGTTACTTCAAAAAAAAATAGAGTCTAGGCAACTAGGATAAGGCCATGAACATACCTGTCCATCTGCATCACAAGGTTTCTGGAAGGAGTAGTAGTCAAAATTAGTGCATGGAGGTCTGATCATACAACTTGGAGAGCCAATTTCTGGAGATACAAAGGAAGAGAACTATACAAAGCTAAAAAAAAATAGCTGAGACTCCTAATGACAAGCAAATCAACACTAATAAAACTTTCAAGAATTTAATTTCAAATAATGTTCAAAATACATAGAAACTTTTTTAGAGTGATTTAGATCTAGTATTTTGATGACTCCTTTGGTTCAATCTTTTAGGAGTGATACCAGGACTATCCTACCTAGCCCCAACTTAGTGCCAAAGTGAAACGGTCATTAGAAGATGCGACCTTGCCGACGGGTAGCATAACAAGTAAGAACTTTTTTTTATTGCACTGGTTGAGGATAGAAAGAGATATGCATAAGCCCTGTCTGTTCTATGATGGACTCCTGGACGGTTAGTGTGGTATATTGAAGGAAAATGGTGGAAGTCCCTGGTGTGCTCATCCTTAGGTCATGTCTATAGTTCTGGGTGTCTTTGGTTTCGAGCAACTAGCATTAGGGACCCCTTCCAGACAGGACAATTGTTCAGAAATGTTGGAAGGGAGCTTTCCTAGGCCCTAGTTTCAAGATCCACATTTAAATTCTCTCGACAATTACAAATTTAGGTGTGATATAGTGATTTGTTAAAGCTTTGGGTTAAATCTTTTTAGGAATGATTTAGTGATTTTTATTTTATTCTTTTAGAAAAATTTAGGGAGTGATTTAGTGATTGGTTGAGTTCTTCCAAGGATTAAGTGATTCCTTTGGTTAATTTGCTTTAGTAGGGAAAAAATTTAGCTATTCAATAGATTTTCTTGTTTGTATTTACTCTGAGCATCTTCATTACTTACGTACTTGCTTAATCCTGTGTACTCCCAGGGGAGCATAGGGCCGCAACCACACCTCTCCACCGAACTCGGTTCTGAGCAGCCTCATCTGCTCCCATGTCACTCCAGTACCCTCAGCTTCACTGATGACCGACCTCCTCCAGGTCTGCTTGGGTCCACCAACCCCATCCCCCTTCCCCACTGGCCCCAGTCAAGAGCCTGCCCTGCAACATTGGCAGCTGGTTTTCGCAGGGTGTTTCCCATCCAGCTCCATCCAGTTTTGTGATGTCTTGGGCCACGGGCCCCTGTCCAGCTCTCTCCCACAAACCGATAGTAGCTATCTTTTCTGGCCACCTAATTCCCATTAGCTTTATACAATGTATTAGTAAACCTTGTCTTTCACTCAACAAACTCAATGGTATAGAAAGTTGTGAGAAGCATAAAGATATAAAAGCAAGCACTGACCTGCATATTCTGATGAAGGACAAGGGGTACACTGTTTCGCTCCATGACCTGAAAACTGATCAGCAGGACACAGCTGACAAAACGATGTCCCACCGCTGCTGTAGGTACCATTGGGGCATTTGGAGCACTCGGATGTGTAGGCGACACCTGGAATCATGTAATCAGAAGTGTTGGTTATAACCATAAAAGTTGTATTGCTTTTGGATTTCATATACGAATGAAAACAATTTTTACATGTAATTATTAAGAAGAAATAGAACACTTAGAGCCTGCCATTTAGAATGATATAGCCTAGAAAAAAACAACCTTTGCAATCAAACAATTTGTTAATGTTCTTCTGTCACTATCATCACCACCTTAGCCTAAAACTTGTTAAAATAGCAAGAGTAGCACATAAGTGAACAACTTTCTAATGCTTTAAGTCAATTTTAAGTTTTTCAACTTTTTCTCATTTAATATCTCAACCTATGGTCATTAGATTTAAGCAGATAATGATGTATCATAATAAGGCCCACGTCACTGATGAGAAAGTATGACTAGAATGACACATAAACTGCATATGATATTATTATCTTCTCTTTTGAAATACTGTCTGTAATTTATAGGCTAAGAAAGTGTAAATAAATTGATATAAGAAATTCCCGGCAACATTAAAAATTAATTTAAAATCCAGTTTGATGAATCATTATAATCTTTTCTTTAGAGATAATGTCTGTAATTTATAAGATAAGATGTATATAGAAATATTAAAAAAGGAATAAAAAATGCAGTTTAATGAATCAGAAATTTCTCCAGTGCATTGTTATCATTCATACCTGTGATCTCAATTTTCCCAATAAGTATTGGACTGACTGTTGAATGCATCATTTCTGACAGAGCTCCGATTGTCCTCCAGCGCAAAACATTCATACCAGTTTTAAGATTGACCTAAGTAACATAAAGTATAAGATGTCAAACAGAATAGTTCACGTCTGCTACAAATTGTCAAAAAATATTTATTGAAATAGCAAGTTTTAGCTGCTTATGTATATCACATTTCAATTTTTTTATTTCCTTGTAGATTATTATTGCTGATATGTTGATTTAATAATGAGGAATGCAGTATTTCCTGTGGCGACCCAGCTCCAGCTGCGACCCACATATTTTGCCACATTCAGCGCAGACCATTTTTGCCAGTGGTCAATTTAGATTTCATTATACAGACTCTATTGCAGCAAATCATTTTGTGGGGTAGTTGTATGTTTTATATGTTGATTAATAAATTCAATAAGTCAATGACCACAGCACTAATATTGAAACAAGAGTTTTTTTATAGTGCTTATATTGACATAATACATAATTAGCATGGTAGCAAAGCTAAGAATTAATATTCTATTTCATTTCTTCATTTTCCTTGGGGCAATACTTTTTCTAAACTGCACAGTAAAAATAATCTCTGTCATCTATCAACCTGTAATTGACTATTCAGCAGTAATCGCAAAGATGTAACAAGTATCACAACAATATAGCTAATAACATGTTTTCATTGAATGGAAGGAACTTTTTAATCCACGTGGCATGCAATAGTTCAATAATAAACCAGGGTCTAACATTCTTCTTTGGTGCTAAGATACTTGAAAGCAGAAAATGAAAGCTACAATTTCCAAAAATATGTCAATCCTCTTAATCAGACCACAAGTTGCTTTTACTAAAATCATTCCTCCATTTAACGTTACTGAAAAAAAAAAAAGGAGGGAGGTTAAATAGTTGGTTTGTAGCTTTTTTAATAGTAGAAATTGAGTTGCATGACTGACCACAATAGTTGACCATTTTCCTTCAGAGGTTATCTCTGGCCACTTATCATTATCTTCACTGTCAGACGCTTGACATTGATCATTTTGAACCTGTGGATACATTATCAATGTGAACAAGCCAAACAGAAGTGTTCTTGACTCTAGCATTATGTTGTTTTTTTAAATTATTACTGTTTAGCACATCTCAATACTTCAGTATTTCTCCCAGTGTGCTCTCGTCCAATAGGGACATATGGGGGACAGGGTATTTGGGAGAAGGTTTCCTGTTGCCTTGAGGTGCTCAGAAAATAGACAGCTGTTAAATCTGGAATTTACAATTCCTAGTCTCCCTCATAGGATATTTGAAATCAGGATGGCTGTCTGGTCGTGCGGTTTGCGCGCTGGACTGTCATTTGGATTTATCGATGGTCGAGGGTTCAAATCCTGCCCGCTCCCATCCCCCGTCGTCCTGCGGGAGGTTTGGACTAGGAAGTAAACTATCTTCAACTCTGAAGGAACATCCGAAACATGTAAAACATTTTTACAAACAAGGTATCAGCCAACCACACCACAAGGTCCTCAGGGATCGCAAAGACCTTCCTTCAGGGAACAGTACTAGGAAGAAGAGGCAGACAGAGAAAGTGATGGGAAAACAATATCAAAGAATGGACAGGCCTGTCAGTGCATGAAATTCTATCCAAGACAAAGGACATAGAGGAATGGAGAAAGATGGTTGACAGTTCTTGTATGGTGCCCCAAAGATCCAACAGACTAAAGGAAGGTGATTAGCTCACCAGTATATGCTACTCAGCCAGAAAGATTATAGGTGATTCCAGCATTATGAGAACAAAAAACTAAAGCGCATTTCATAGTATGATAAAATACTTAATCGTGCCAATCTTACCCTAATTAAACATCACAAATGACATTCTAATATAACGGTTTCCAACTTGTCTATGGACTTGTGATTATTATATAATTTTACTTCATTAAACTATTCTCATGTCTTGATGGCAATTGAAAAGATTGGGATCTGATCATTACTAACTCTTGATATAGTAAATGAATAAAATCTTTATGTAATTTTTTCCTGTTCATGAATGAAAAGATTTGCTATACATAAATTTGAATACTCTTGAAATGACATCAAAACATAGGCATCTGATACAAGCATGACATTTACAAGTCTTACAAGACTATAATAGAGCTCCAACAAATATGTTATAACCAAAACAATTTAACATCTGATGACTCTTGACTTTATATCATGGCAATCACAAGACAATATTTAATTTAGTAAATGACAATTGACAATGACAACACTGAAATGAATGCCTACTCACAGTGAAATGAAACAAAGAGTCTGTGTCTGTATACTGGTACTCGAAGGTCACCTTACCCGGCCTGACAAGCTTGGCAGAGAAAAGTAGGTCACTGGGGCAGTGGCTTGGAATTGACATGATGTAGTTGCCTCTTGGAGTCCACTCTGATCTGCAGAATAATACAAGATCAGTTCAGATCATCCAGATTAATCAGAGTGGAACCGGATGCAGAAAATTTGAATAAACAACATTGTAAAATGAAAAAGAAAATTGAGCAGAAAACATTTCCTATTTATTAAATACATTTTCATTAAATTAAAAGCAGAATGATGATTATCAGCCATTTAATCAATGTAAACTATTCAATAAATTATATTAGTCCACTAACTAATATGTGTTACTCTTTTTATGTCTCAAGAGACAATATTTTCCCTTTGCAACTTCTCCTTGATGCAGTCACAGGTGCTGTTGCACTTTCACCCTTCTTTCTACTTCTGGAGTGTACTCCATCTACAATCCAGTACCCCTCCTTTATGCTTGCTCTCCATGTGAATCTATCCAGTTCTTCCCAACTGTTAGAGCTTCATGTCGCGTTTGCATACATCAGTATTCTTAAAAGTGGACGACCAGTGGCTCTCCTGCCTTCTATTAGATTACCATACTGAATGTCTTGTAGGAGTTGACCTTGTGGCATTCTGTGAACATGACCAAGCCAGCTAAGCAATCGTATGCTGAAAACAGCACAGATATCCTGGCACCCTGCTCTTTGCATCACATCCTCATTGGTTATATTATCTTGCCACCTTCTTTAAAAAAAACGTCTTAAGCATTGGAGGTGGAAGATATTCAGATTTTTTCTTGCCAAGAGTAGGCTGACCATGTTTCACTACCATATAGCACAGTGCTCATCACACTAGGGCTTTGGTATTGTTAGTCAGCAAGGTATTGTTCCACACTCTTTTCTGCAGCCATATTAATCTACTCCTGATAGCAATCCATAACTTTGTGTAAGCTACAAATATTGCAAAGCTCTATCTTTAACTGATCTAGGAATGATTTAATGCTGTCAACTTTATCCTATAGCTTCCACCTGAGAGAGTAACAACTGCATTCATTTTTAATATTTATAAAAGTTTATAGAAACATTGTTTTGAAATAAGTTGCAGAACCATTGACAACAAACTTAAGGGTTATTATCTCTAAGCCCTACAGATAATAACTCTGGCATAGGACAGTCGCAAGCCTGGCTGAGAAAGGAGGAGAGTTGAGTGTACGGCTAGTTAACATACCCTTAGAAAAACCACTAGCTACAGAAACACCAAACAGCAAATCAACTGAAGTCACAACCTGGGAGAGGATGGACTTCTAGCTTGAAGGTTTATGACCCATCTCATAAGGGTCATTTGAAAGCCGACAGGCTGAAGAGCATCTCCATCATCTCTACCAGGACCATCACCACCATCTCTACCAGGACCATCACCAACATCATCTCTACCAGGACCATTGCCACCATCATCTCTACCAGGACCATTGCCACCATCATCTCTACCAGGTCCATCGCCACCATCATCTCTACCAGGACCATCACCAACATCATCTCTACCAGGACCATCACCACCATCATCTCTACCAGGACCATCACCACCATCATCTCTACCAGGACCATCACCACCATCATCTCTACCAGGACCATCACCACCATCATCTCTACCAGGACCATCACCACCATCATCTCTACCAGGACCATCACCACCATCATCTCTACCAGGACCATCACCACCATCATCTCTACCAGGACCATCACCACCATCGGTACATGAAACGTCCGGACCATGTATAAGACTGGGAAGACAGCGCAAGATGCAGCTGAAATGAAACGGTACAACCTCACCATCTTAGGAATCAGTCAAGATGGATAGGTTCCGGGCAGAAAAGACTGACTTCGGGTGAGCTACTTTTAGTAGTAGTTAGACTACTAATGTTTACTAATGGGAATAAGTAGGGGAAAGGCTTTTGATAAAGAACCTAACACCTTTCCCAATAAGGTAATTATCTCTAAGCCAGACAAATGTTGTTAACTAGTGAGACAATCTAAGTGCACAGCAAACTAATCAGTATGTGACTCTATTGGAAATGTTCTACTAATGTGTGGTCAATGAAACTATACAAAACAAGCTGAGAAGTATGTTCAGTCCTAACAGTCGAATGAAACAACAAATCATTGTAATAGTCAGCCCTTCTCTCCATCACTACACACAATTAACATATCAGATTGCTGTAAAAGATTTCACAAAATTGGATGAGAAACAAGAGATGCTAATGGACTTGTAACAAAGATGACATTGAAAGCCCCCCCCCCCCAAAAAAAAAATTAATGTTGTTAATATTTAAAGAAGGATAGATATAGAAAGATTATATTGTATCGGAGTATCCAAGGTATAGAAGAAAGATGAAGATTTGAAAGTGGTGTTATACTTAGTTCATTTTTTTAAAAAGCTGAAATAAGTAAGACCCAGAACAAAAAAAACAACATTACATGTGAAACTAACAAGTTGCAGTGTAGAAATTTTGCTTAGTGACCACTAGAGTTAATTATAATGACTATAAGATATTTAACCATTATTATTATTAAAAGGGAAAAAGTCTGACCCAAAATACGCACATGTATACAAAACTGTCACAAACGGATAAAAAAGGAAATGAAAGAAGCGAAGAAAAGTGGATAGAGAATAGGTGTCAGTATTGGAGGTGAAAAGCTGACTAGTGTCAGTTGCTTCTAATACCTCGGAGCTATTGTCTCAGATGAGGGAATGAAACCTGAACTACTGGCCCAAATTGCACAGTCCACAGAAGCCCTTTCAAGGCTTAGCCTTTGGCACCAAAATCAGACTGACACTGGTCATGGCCACATTTCTATATGCTTGTGAGTCTTGGACGCTGACTGCAGAGCTAGAGAGGAGGATCCTAGCAATGGCATTGAAATGCTACAGAAGGATCCTAGGCATCACATTTAAAGGCCGCATTACAAACCAAGAGATAAGAGACAGGGTTACTGCAGCGATTGGACCCCATGATGACCTGCTAACTATCATTTAAAAAATGCAAGCTAAAAATCTATGGCCATATTACAAGGTCTCCGGGGCTCGCAAAGAAGCCTATACACTGATTACATATGTCGCAGTTACAGGATATGGAAATAACTGAGCTTGTTGAATAATAAATATTTCAAATTATTCAATATAATCAGAGAATTATCTAATAACAATTCCCTGAATAACCTTAATATATATATATTAATAATGGCATTAGATTTGATATAATAATAATAATAACAATAATAATAATAATAATTTTTATTGTCCGTAAGGAAATTTGTCTTACAATTTGTGCATTACACAAAACAAAACATTATAACTATAAAACAAAAATGTACATTCACACCAGAAAAAAGAGACAGGAACAGAGCCATAACACAGTCACTATGTGCGTATGCATTCAGCAATGAGCACTTTTAAAGTAACCAAGACTAAAGAGCTACTATAATGGTCAACTTGGTCATGTGGTATGCATCCAACCCCAGTCATCCTGGGGGTGATTAGGGTTAGGATGTGATTATCTTCCAATCTGAAGGAACATCAGAAAACATTTATAACAAAACTTGAGGCTGATGTGTTTCTTGAAAACCTGATTTTCCAGGGGTTAGGGTTAGGATGTGATTATCTTCCAATCTGAAGGAACATCAGAAAACATTTATAACAAAACTTGAGGCTGATGTGTTTCTTGAAAACCTGATTTTCCAGGGGTCTGTGGTGGCTGAGTGCTGAAGACCTTGACTTACAAACTGAGGAGTTTCAAGTTCGGGTCATCTAGGTAAAGACTGGAATTTTGAACTTTGGGATTTTTAGGACTCCCCTGTCCACCCAAATGAAATGGATACCTGACAAAAGTTGGGGAAAATAAAGATGATTGGTCATTGTGCTGGCTAGATGACACCCATTTTAACGCCATAGAAATATCGCCTGCCCTATAAATTTTAAGGTCCGAAAAGGTCACTTAAGTTATTCTTTTGATTGCAGTATGTGTAACATAGGCCTAATGAGCTATGAAACAGGCTTGGCAGTAGAGTAAGATAGTAACATCTATTTTCAACAAAACAAAGCAAGATCGCTGGCAAGGATTCTGCTAAAAAGCTAAAAGCAATAATCTATTTGATTTCATTATAAAAATCAAGATAAAATTCCAGTGGTATGCATTGTTGTATGCATTGTTTTTATTAAAAAAATCAAAATATAAAATGTTATTTCTATACTATAGTCCAAATCAATAGTTACAGGCATTTGAAACACCATTTTTTATTGTCTGGTTTATTTTTTTAAAAAAGTTAAATCAAGGGAGATGACCAAATTGATAACACTATCTCTTGACAAATAGAACATCAGTTAGAGCCTGTCACACAATAATCAATACCCCACTATGCACTTAATTGCAGTTATCTTCCACTGATCACAGCAACTATTGATCACCCAATCAAGGAAAAAAAAGTTATTGACAAGGTCAGTCAATGCAAAAATATTGAAGAAACTTTACAGTCCAATAACTATTCCAATTATTCTTGGAGATTTAGACTAGTCATTGAGCTGATTAAGACAACCTGTTCCATTCTCTAACGGCACTAGGGAAGAAGGAGCACTTGTACAAATTTGTTTAGTGTATGGAATAAGAAATGTGCCTCTATCTTTGAACCTTTCTGAGTATTTCATTAAGTTTTGTTTTTCTATTTGTAAAGTATGGTGAAGTGTTTATGTATTATAGCTACTTTACTTTTCATTCTTCTGTCCTCAAGTGTCTCTAAGTTTAGTAATTTTACTAATGTTGTTACTCTAATTAAATTGGAATATTCGTTTGTTATAAATCTCACTGCACTATTTTGTATTTGTTCTAGTTTCTTTATGTTGTTGTTTTTTAGTTGAGGGATCCCAAACAGAGGATGCATATTCTAATATTGGCCTAATTAAAGTTAAATAGAATTTTTAGTTTTATGTTTGTAAAAATGTTTTAAATAAAATAAATGTTTTGCTTAATTTTTTAAATAATTTCATCAATATGGGATTCCATAATAATTTTTCATTTATTATTACACCTAGATATTTTAAGTTTTTTAGTCTGTGTAACTGGTTTACCATGAATAAAATAAGTAGTTTTTATTTGTTTTAGTTTTTTGTTACTCTAAATAACTGGCATTTTTCTGGGTGGTAAGACATGCTCCAATTTGAGTCCCATTTTTGGGATAATACCTATTTGTAATAGATATATAGAAATGTAATTCTATGTTTTTGTGAGTTTTAAATTGCAATCAATTTTTTTACTTGCATTTTCAAAATAAAATAGCATTAAAAATACATAGTCTATTGGGTTAGGATTGCTTCAACAAGGGAAAAAAAATCAATAACTATAATGTACTTAATAATAACCTTAGATCAAATCAATGTACAAAAACAACAAGAAGGCTTTCACAGACACTTGTCTAGTTTCAACCAAGTCACCACATCAATACGAATGTTGACTTCAATGTTGTTTATATTTATTTGTTTATATTTGATTTCAAAGCAATGTCTCTGGTTAATGTAATTCTGACATATAGTTTTCCTTTTTTTTTAAATTAATTCCTCTATTCAGTTTTTGAATTCATGGGAACTGGGAAATACTTCTTTAACAATTTTCCTAGACATCTGACAGTGGATGTATATCTTAGGAAAAGAATTACTAGCTAATTAGCCAAACTGGGAAAACTCTAGTTTGACTGTTATATATAAGTTTTTGAAATATTATCTTCTATCATTAGAAATTGTATATACTCTGAGTGGATTTATAAATTGTTTCATAGGGGGGGGGAGAGGGGTTTTGTCCTGTCTAGCATTCAATTACACCAGGAATGGAGATATAGGCTAACAGTGTGGAGACTAACAGGCTCCTATTACACCTGTCAATTTAACTATCACTTGTTCTGTAATACATCACAATAAACTTGTCATGACTAATTTGATCATGTCTACCCTCTCTCTCTCTCTCTCTCTCTGCACACCCAGACCATCTTACCTCCCCCCTTCCCCTGGACCACCACCAACACACATCCCAAGATATCAATATGTTATTGTCTGAACAGCTCAATCTAAAAATAGCTCACCCCCACCTGTTGTTCCCCCTCGCCAAGTGATGGTTTGCTGTAGTCACTCTAGGAAATAGCCAGGTGTGAGATGACACTCACACCTCACTCCTGTGTCATACATTAGGATTGTTTCCTTGTTTTAACATTGCTTTACAATATTCTAACAGTATAAAGATTGGTTCCTGGAAATTAACTTTGCCTTTAACATACTTAGCTATTTTAATAAATAAAAAATTCATTCATTGTTCCATTTTTTTTTTTATGTTTTACATTAATGAACCATAAATCATCCATAAAAAAAAAAGTAAATTCCCAGTTCAGACCTTGTGGTCTGTAGAGCAAATGATGTGAAGGTCAACTGTTTCTGTGGCCTACGGTTAACGATGGTGTCAAGTGGCCAGCACAACGACCAACCGCCTTTAATTTTCTTCAACTAATGTCAGGTACCCATTGGAGCTGGGGGGACTCAGAGGCACCCTAAATCATCCATAAACTTGCAATATTTTTTTAAACAAACCATAATTTTTTTAAAATTATATAATAACAGGGAGCCCCAGAATGACCTTCTGATCATTATAAAAAAAATGCAAGCTAAAACTGAATGGCCATATCACAAGATCCACACTTTCCTGCAGGGCACAGTTCCAGGTAAAAGAAGAGGCAGACAAGTAATGGGAAGACAACATCTAGGAATGGACAGGCCTGTCAACAAAAGACAGAGAAGAATGGAGAGAGATCACGTGTGATGCCCCAACAGTTAAGGCTAAGTGGGTGAAGTTGAATATCAGGGAGAGGGAATGAGAAAAGAATAGAATAATAAAGGCAATATTTTGTGGAGATAAATTTGTTCTAAATCTTGATTTAATGAAGTTATGTAAACACTGTATAAGCTCGTGTTCACAAAAGAACTGTTTTAAAATGGAGCAAAGATAAACATAAATAAAAAAATAGTCAGATACACAGATGGAAAGACAGTGCAAAAAATTAAACAACATTTGTAAACAAAAATCATAGTTTATAACTCTCAATGATAATAGGAAGACCTTTTAACAATGCATTGTATTTGTGTTGTAAGTTAAATGCTAAATCTGTAGTAGGCTTCAACCAAGAGATGAGACCCACTGATCAAAATAAGATGAAGCCAAGCTAACTTAGAACCATCAACCTGGCGCCAGACAGCTCCCAGTCTGGCCAGGGGATGGAGAAGCCAACATACTGTCAGAACACTTGACAAACAACAGATACATTTTGAAAACCAAAGAAAACAAGCTTCCTGCGTAAGAGTGCACTTAGTACTATGTGTGGGTGTGGAGAATTATTGTGTGTGTGTGTGTGTAGCACTGCTGTGGGTGTGTGATCCTTAATTTAATCCTCACATTGGAAGGGAATAACCAGCCAATTATCTTCCCATCTTTCATCAAACTGATACAATACCTATAATTCAAACTCATTTTAATTCATCTTGTTTCTTTGAGAGCCATTCAAAATATTTTTTTTTGTATAAAAAACAATCAGCTGCATCATCAACAGCTTGTGATTGAATTGTTCATTTACATCCATAATTCAATCTAGCACAAAAGTTTCAATTTTGGCTCAGGGCGTGAGCTGAACTCAGTCTGGAAGACATGAAAATGGTTCCTGGTGTGATCAATAATCATAAATCATTTTCTTGCCGCCTTGTTTTGTTGTCTCTCATTTGCATGACAAGGAATAATTTAGAAAGCAATATGCTAGAGGAAGAAATTTTGATTGTGTTAGGCTATGTGTTTGTGTGAAGTGGGACAAGAATGTCAAACAGTTATACCATTAATCAAGCCATTTGCAGTTGGCAAGGAGCTATGTTAATTCTCTCTTGCCTTGATATATTAATGAAAAAAAAAAACAACTTCTATATATTTCAATATAAAATAATTTGTAACAAAAGTTTGTAAATATTTTTTTTTGCTAGATTGACTAAAATTGAATGAGACTACAATTCAAGTTTCTTTCTGAATTCAAGCAGAGCTCTTTTAGTTCTTTGGTTACAAGAATATTATATGGCCAGCACAATGACCAACTGCCTTAATTTTTTTTTCTTTACTTAACAAAAGTCTGGTACTTTTTACCTTCCAAACCGTATGTGGAAAGTAACATTCTCAAATAACATGTAGAAATGTTTTTCTAATGAGATTTTAAACCAGGGCCCATCATTTAAGTTGATCTGCCA
The DNA here is from genome assembly GCF_947242115.1 of Biomphalaria glabrata. NCBI lineage: Eukaryota > Metazoa > Mollusca > Gastropoda > Planorbidae > Biomphalaria > Biomphalaria glabrata. The sequence continues at coordinate 52,361,860 of NC_074714.1, forward strand.
GTTGGTCTTCACATCTCAGAATGGCACAATGTTTCAGTCTTTTACTGCCAGAGCATAGTTTTATTTCCAACCAGTTGATTTAAGCGTTAAGTTAATAAGTGAGATAGAAAAGTGTTTAAATAGAAAGGGGAGGCCAACACAAGTGTGCACCCACACACAAAATTGATTTAACTCTAACATTATATGATAGCTTTAGAAAAAAAATTAACAACCACAGAAAACAAAAGCATAGCAATGTTTATAGAAGCATGCCTTTTATTATTTTGAGCTAAGATCCGAATGTAAGAGCATTGCTAAGCGGCCTCAAATATTGTTTTAAAAACAAAAGCATACATACAAGTTTTAAAAAAATATGATGAAATACGGTTTAACTATGTTTCTGTGTTTAAACAGAAATTAGCGGTCCTTAGTCTGATTGTTCAGCAAAGAAACTCTATTTTGGTTTATAAAAACCTGAATAACTTAAAACAGTTGAACAGGTTTACACTTTTAATATTTTCTTATGGACTTTAAAAAAAACATGAAAACATTATTAAAAAAAAAAAAGAGAGCTAGAGATAAAGACACTAAGATATTCTAGGACAAATTCTTGGTGCTCCTTCCCTAATGCCATTAGAGCATAGAAAAGATGGCCTGAATCAGCCAAGAAAATCAATGACTTAACATTTCAGTTTCTAATTGGCACACACAATTAGATTAACACATGGATATGCATAGAATGTAATAACCTTCTGTTTTGAAGGAATGACTGTAATATATAAAGGGGTCCCAAACAGAGGACGCACACTCTAACACGTTGGTCAAATATTTTTTCATTATCTCTTTTTTACAGTTAAGTAATGGCTAGTTTCCTCATGTGTCCAAAAAAAAAATTTGTTTTCTATTTCAAACAAATGAAAGTTGACGCACACAAATAGCTTTACTGTTTCATTAGAAATGGCACTGGGCCATAATGGGCATGTTTTTAGGGAAATCTGACATACTATGATTTTTTTAATTTTTTTTACTAAGCTCTCAGAATAGACAAAGAGCAACCTTATACAATGCAGGACATCGCCAAAACATGTAGATATTGATCACATGACTCAGTGCTTACCTTGAGCAGTTAGAGCGCTGTTTCCTTCTCCAGCCACTGAGCCCATCTTGGGCCAGCTGTTCCACTTTCACAGCAAAACCTGTCGGAAGTATATCCCACTCATTGTATCTAATTCCACCGCCCAAGGAGTATGTTCCAGCTGGGCAGGGGTGACACTGCTGATCTCCTTGAATGTCCAGGTACTCGCCCGCATTACAGGCAAAATCTGGGTTAAAAGAAATATAAATAATGCTTGGGATAGTTTGTTTGCATTGTTCGGAGCTATTCATCTATTGTAAAAACTTCTTTGCATTTAAAAATAAATAAATAAATAAAGCTTGTAGAATTGGTAGTTCATAAGTTACAATTATAGTTTCAAGAGGCAAGTTTTCAAATTGAATTTTAATAGTTGATGTCAGACATGCTTAATGCTTTGACAATACCCCTGAGCTCCTATTGACTTTCAGTGTCAAGTAAGGTGCATGATACTGCTATATCGATAAATACAATACTGATATATCGATAAATACAATACTGATATATCGATATATCAGACTGGCAGGTTCAAAAGGTTAATGTGTGTAAGTGTTAATTTATTGGAATCCTTACATTTTTTCCAGAAATTGTGTAAAAACATTCACGCTTCACAAGATTGAATTACATAAACTGTCACAACTATTGCAGACACAGGAAGAAAGGAAGCTTGTATGCTATCTGGATTGAAGTTCAGTGGTCACAACGGTCCCGGGTTCAAACCCTGCCCGCTGCCATTCCCCCCCACCCTGTCATCCTGCGGTTGGTTTGGGCTAAGATGTAATTATCTTCAGAAGATGAAGAAACATCCAAAACATCATACAGTGTAAACATCTAAGGGTAGAGTGTAGTAATCTTCATTTTGTAAGAGTCTTTATGTTATAGCTTATTTCAAGTTGAGGTTACACAGCTACTTACCACATTCCTTTCCTCTTGTTGTTAAACCAGGGTAGTTGGCAGGTGTACAGGCTCCAGGATTCTTGGGCACTGGCACTCTCCATCTTCCCCCTTGGCTATCACACTCAGTATAAACATAATGGAACTCATCCTTAGGAAATAAAGACACACCAAACATTAGAAACTTTGTAAATTTTGTTTTCATTTTGGTTTGAATTCAAAGCATTGAAATCTGGCATAATCAATAATGGAAAATACTTCTTTAAAAAAATGTTAAAGACTATTTAGGCATATATGCTAGTAAAATATAAATGTATCTTTTCAAACATCTGTAGGAAGACTATTTAGGCATATATGATAGTAAAATATAAACTTATCCTTTCAAACACCTGTAGGAAGACTATTTAGGCATATGCTAGTAAAATATAAAGGTATCCTTTTAAACATCTGTAGGAAGACTATTTAGGCATATATGCTAGTAAAATATAAACTTATCCTTTCAAACATCTGTAGGAAGACTATTTAGGCATATATGCTAGTAAAATGTAAACTTATCCTTTCAAACATCTGTAGGAAGACTATTTAGGCATATGCTAGTAAAATATAAACTTATCCTTTCAAACATCTGTAGGAAGACTATTTAGGCATATATGCTAGTAAAATAGAAAGGTATCCTTTCAAACATCTGCAGGAAGACTATTTAGGCATATGCTAGTAAAATATAAACTTATCCTTTCAAACATCTGTAGGAAGACTATTTAGGCATATGCTAGTAAAATATAAAGATCTTTCAAACATCTGTAGGAAGACTATTTAGGCATATGCTAGTCTCTAGAGAAAATTAAAATATAAAGATCTCCTTTCAAACACCCACAGGGCAAAAGAGGAAAAGCTTAAAAATCTGCTTCTATGGACACAATTTAACAAGGGAGATAAGTGACCAGCACAATGACTGTCAGGGGGAGGTATGGCGAGAATGAATGTTAGTTTGATATTTTGGTATGATTGTTATATCCCCTTGTTAAGAATGCAAAGTGTTTCACATGTTATGAACTGAATGATTTAGTCTTCTTTGAATGTGCGAGAGAGTGTGTTAGTTAGTGAGGTCTTGTTTCCGGTCCAGGAAGGTTGGAGAGTCGCTTCCTGGACTGGTGTTTTGTGTATTAAATATTTATTGAAGTTGATTCATTGCTCTATTGGATATTATTAAAGTATTAAAGTATCATTGTTATTTCATGGAAAGTATTATTGTTATATTGTTGAAGTTTATCAATAATAATTAATTGTAAGTAATCAAGTAAACCCCTAAGGAGCCAAGACAAGACCAGCATATAATTTGAACCCTGACAATCTCTTTTAGTTCCCCCCAACTTATGTCAGATACGCATTAGAGTTTGGTTCCGTACAGTCTTTTTGTTAATGGATATAAGCACTCCCCTACCTATAAAACGCTTCCAATGGCATGTCTCAAATAGCCTTTGACAACCAGTCCAACTTCTGGCCTTCACATAAAGCAGCAGTTCTCAACCCTTTTTACAGTCCCCCACTCTGCCGCGACCCCCCCCCCCCTGAACACACACAGCAATGTACAAAAAACAATGCATTTTTCGATGGTCTTAGGCGACCCCTGGGAAATCGTCAATCGACCCCCAAAGGGGTCACGACCCACAGGTTGAGACAAAAGTAAAGTAAAACAACCCTTTCAAACCTTGAGGCCAGAGAGGATGTAAAGGTCATCTGTTTCTATGGCCCAGGGAGTCATAATACCAGCACAACGACCAGCCGCCTTTACTTTCCTCAACTAAGTCAGGTACCCAGTAGAGTTGGGTGGACTGAAGAGGTGTCCAGAAAGTCCTGGAATGAAAAATCCCAGTCTTCACAGAGAATAGAATTCAGGATCTCTCTGTTTGGAAAGCATTTTACCACTCATTCACCATGCCTGTGGCCTTTACATGTGACACAAATACTGGATCCGGTGGAACACTAACAGGAGAAGGGGCAAATAAAGTAACTGAGACCTTTAACCAAGCTTTAGGCAGGAGTGGCTTGTGATCCTTAGCTGGCTAACCACCTAGGAGAAAGAGAACCCTGAATTCAAACTTCTGCTACCTTGCAGCTATATCCCAACTTAAGAAAAGCTTCAGGAGTGAGTCAATTCTCTCAAAAAATCAGGAGTTGGCAGCACTTAGGCAGCTTGATAAACACAGTGCTACACCTTGGCAGAGCCTTCTAAGCTACTGATATTAAAATCTTTCTGCACTTGCCATTCCTTTATACAAAGCAGCTGCATAGAGATGGGGGAACTGCTATGTGGATGACTCATTCTGAAGTTCCCAGGCATTCATCTTATCTCTATGAGATGATCCATAGTCATTTTGGAACTGAGTTTGGTGGACTCAAAGGCAACCTCCTAGAAAGCCCAAAGTTAAAAATCAACAGGATTTGAATTTAGAGCCCTTGGTATGGCAACCAAGCATTTATTACTAATTCACCAAGTCCCACTCTTAAAGAATAATATTCTAAGATCAAAAGAGTGTCAGGATATTACTATTTTTAAGATTTAAAGTTTTAATTAACGTTTTAAAAAATTTAAACTAATAAAATGTATTTTATAACTATTACTTTGTCCTTTACATCTTCAAATATTTTATTTTATCTTTCATTTATGTCATGACATCTTAATAGTATCTTTGTTTTGTGTATGTCATGGCATCTTAATAATATTTTTGTTTTGTGTATGTCACCACATCTTATTATTTACTTAGTTTTGTGTATGTCAAGACATCTTAATAATATCTTTGTTTCATGTATGTCATGACATCTTAATAATATCTTTGTTTCGTGAATGTCATGACATCTTAATAATATCTTTGTTTTGTGTATGTCACGACATCTTAATAATATCTTTGTTTCGTGTATGTCATGACATCTTGATATTTTTCTTTGTTTTATTTAAGTCATAGAATCTTAATATTTTCCTTGTTTCATGTATGCCACAATATCTTGAGTTTTTCCTTTGTTTTATTTATGTCATAACATCTTACTAGTTATTTACAAAAATCAAACTTAAAATTATAGGGAAAAAAAAAGGTGAAAATGTGATTTGTGAAATATGATTAAAGATACGAATTTCCTTTTTCAAATTAAATACACCTTAAAAAAATAACAGAACACATAATAAGACACCCTCTGGTGTTCTGCATGATGTTTGGCCTAGAATGTAATTTTTTCTTTATGTCTGTCACAAACTTTAAAAAAAATAAATTTACTTCTTACCAAACGGCACTGGGGTAAATCAGCACTACTTGAAATAAACAGCAAACTTGATGCCAGCCAAAGCAGAAGATAGCTGTATTCACAAAGCAGCATTTTCTTTTGAAGAACGTCACAACAGAAAAGCTTTATATTGGGAGTATCACACTATTACTATAGCTACAACGTCACTCTGCGTTAAACATTTTACCAAACTTCTTCAAGTCTTTCACTAACGACTATTATCCAATTATAAACTAGATGAAACAAAATAATTAAAATCCAAATTTACACTTTCTGTTACAAAGACATCTAAATATAATATGAGTCGCAAAATGATTAGACTGAAAGGGTTCATTATTTGTTTCAATCAGCATCAAATTTAAGTTTATTCCATAACAATTATATAATTGTGTTTAACATCTTCAACAGTGATGGAACATAGGTAAAAAGGTAAAGATGATTTGAAGTTTCTATGGCCGATGATTATAGGCGATGTCATGTGGTCAGCACAATGACCAACCACCTTTACTTCCCCATCATATGTCAGGTAACTACTAGAGCTGGATGAGCTTGATGGTTGACTGGTCGTGCGGTTTGCACGCTGGACTGTCGTTTGGATTTATCTATGGTCCCAGGTTCAAACCCTGCCCGCTCCCATCCCCATCATCCTGCGGGAGGTTTGGACTAGGAAGTAAACTATCTTCAACTCTGAAGGAACATCCGAAACATGTAAAACATTTTACAACTCAGCAGAGTCCTAAAAATTCCTAAGTTCAAAATTGTAGTCTTCAACTAGAATCAAACTCTAGATTCTTGGTTTGGATGCCAAATACTTTACCACTCAGCCACCATGTCCATTACTGCTAAAATAATTAGGCCTACTGTAAATATGGGTGAAATTTTTCAGTTTGAAAGTATATATATCATATATGGTATAACATTCTGGTATATGAAATTTCAGCCAAAATTATTTCTAGAAAAATAAAGTAGGCCTATTATCATTACTCTTAAAATACTAGAACCTGACAAGCAGGGCAATTTGTAGGGTATCTAGCTAATATGTCAATTCTTTACAAAAATAAAAAAGGCAAGGGGAAGAAAAAAAAATGTATGATTGTTGTCAGCCTGGCTGATTCAGACTACCTGTTCCATGCTCTAAGGGAACTAGGTAAGAAAGAGCACTTTGATCTATCAGATTTAAACTCTAGTCCTAGAAGAATAAGCAATAATATATGGAATAAAGAGAATAGACTACAGTCTACAGTTACTACAGACTACATTACAGTTACAGAGTTATTTTAGAGTGTATCATACTAAACTACTAATTAAACTTGACTTGTTTTAAATTTAATCTACTAGACGCTATTATTTTATTATGATTTACTTTACAATTTATGTGGGTGAAATTATAGGTAGATAGCTAAATTAGAATAGATTATAATATTATATAGTAAGCCTATGCCTATAGTATATCTAGATTGAAAGATTGCCTAGAATTTAAATTTAAAGGATAATTAAATTATATGTAGAATCTAGATCTAGTGACCTATCCTATGCCCCTATGCTCTGTTTGTTAGATTCTAATTTCTAGATTATAGTTAGATCTAGATCTAGCCTATATACTATCTAGACTCCTAGCCTCTAGGTACGTAACAATAATGTTATCTACGTAACATATCATACAATATTACAATAGAGTGAATAATATCCATCCATTCAGTCGATTGATTATATTGTAGTATTGTAGATTATAATATTATAGGGCCTAGTCAGTATAGTAGATCTATATATTTAATTATAATTATATTATTAATTTATTTACAGAATAGATCTAGAGTCTATATGACTGAGTATGAATCTATTCTATAACTTAAATGACTATGTAAACGTAAGTCGTAACAGCAATTTAAAAGTATGTAAACTATTTTAACTATGACACTATGTAAATGTAGGATTGTAGTAACTTATTGTAGCCTACAATGTAGGCTATTCATCAAGTGATCAAGGCAAGGCTATTGAATTGTATAACAAGAGACGCACATGTAATTACGACAGGTAAATATCTAAACTCTTACTAGAGACGAAATGCCCAGACCACTATTACTATTAGAGAAATATGTAACAGATGTTCAACAAAACATTTAAAAACAGAGAAGTGAGCACTGCCGGACGATACACACTCACTCTGTAGCACACGACTCACTCAATCTAAATCTATATTGAGAATCGGGTAAAATATTGTTACTGTAAATAGAATTTCCAGTCTAGCTAATCTCTAATTTTCTTAATTCAAATTAATTAATATTAAATTGAAAGAGTACGAAAATAGAAAATTATATTTAATCATAATATGAAATAAAAAATATATTATCTAGATCTAGACTTTAGATCGATTAAGTCATTTTAAAACTAGAATTAAAAATAATAAAGTCAGGTTAATCGAAAGTGAGAGTATAATAGTAACCATGGAAATTTCTAAAACTTCCGGTAGACGATTTTTTTTTCTTACGTTACAAATCTTGAAACATCTCATACGATTTTTTACATAAAAAGTACAAAAATCTAGATATAGATCTATAGATCTTTATAATTGTCAATTATAGACATACTTTTAACTTTAAATGGCAACGTTGCAATCGACTAGAAACCCGTATCCGTTCCCGCAGTTTCAAAACGATGATAACTTCCAAGGCCAAAGAGAGCCTGAGGTAATTCAAGTAATTTTAGTAATCGTTATCTCATTATCATTATTAATAATATTATTATTATTCTATATTAGTATTACAATATAATATAGAATATAGATCTATATTACATTATAGATTTCCTGACGTTTCTTACAATAAAAAGACTGAGGGATACACATTTGAATCCAAGAGGCTAGATTATAATAATAATCATATTCATAATAATCTGATTGGGACATCTTAAATTATCGAAATATTTTACATTATTATTTAAAACATTTAACAAAACAGAATAAAATATTAATATACTATATATTATATAGATATTGAGAAATTCTTAAATATAATTCTAGTTATTCTTATTCAAGTATATTTTAGTAATGTACCCAATATTCTTATTATGACTTATACAATATATTATATATATATACTTTATTATACATCTAGATACATATATATAGAGAGATTTATATAATATAGGGGCCTAATAATTCTGGGAGTATCATTTATGATTAAATTATTATAGCTTCAAAATGGATATTAATGCTCAAGTAAAAGCATTAAAGAATAAAGAATACACATTTGTAGGTCCATTTTCATCAAGGTATTCTTGAAATATCATTTATGCTCTGTTAACAACTGAACCATTAATTGAACAACAGTTACATCAGCGGTCGGCTCTTCTCCATACAAAAGAACAGAGAGATTTTTTAAATGTCTTTATCCCACTGTCGGTCACGGTGTCAAGGTCATTAGTCATCACAGAGTTGTACATATAAGAGCACAATTCATCAAGCGCTGGTTGTGTGTGTGTGCGTGTGCTTTCTTTTTGTGTGCATTTAATTTGTTTGTGTTTGCATTTTTATTATTATAGTTATAGTAGTATATTGTAGTATATTATAGTAGTATATTGCTGAAATGGAAAATTTCCCTTTCTGGACCAATAAAATAATCTATCTTATTTTATTTCTATCTTATCTTATATAATACAGACATTAGTTCAAAAAAGATGATTACGTCCTACGCGTCATGCATTTAGTCATGCATATTAACCAATGACTTAAATTCTGCCAAGTCACTGGTTTTCCTGGCTAGCTCAGGCAACCCATTCCATGCTCTAATAGCACTAGGGAAGAAGGAGTATTTGTACAAATTTGTCCTAGCATATGGGACGAGGAATGTGCCTTTATCTTTGTATCTTTCAGAGTATTTTATTAAATTTTGTTTTTGTATTTGAAGATTATGGTTCAGTGTTTTATGTATGATTGCTACTTTACTTTTGAGCCTTCTGTCCTGAAGGCTTTCTAAATTTAGTGATTTTACTAAAGGTGTTACTCTAGTCAAATGTGAATGTTCGTTGGTTTTTATTATTTTTTGAACAGATCATCTGCTACCCAGTGCCAACACATTTAGCTCAACGCCAGCTTCCATGGCATCGTCTAAGTACACATCACACCCTGAGCTCAGCAAGACATGAAGCCTACCATTTCGATCCAGCTGCTCCTAATGATGATTTGGACTTTGTCTTAAAAGCCACTTACAATCATCACGAGGCTTTACTTAACAACAAAAATGAAGTTGTATTCCAGCCTGAAACCTTCACCGATGAACATGGGTAATCAAACGTTTCAATAATTTGTATTTTGTTTTAGCATGATCTTAAAATGATTTGCAAGATGTTAGTAATAACCATTAATCTTGAACTGCAGTCATGGCTGATTCAGACTACCTAGCAGGGGCGGACTGGCTGTATGGGCCTTCTGGCAATTTGGTACCCAAATGGGCCAGTAGGGCCACCTAAAGGGCCTCTTGAATTGTTAAAGGTTTAAAAGTTTTCTGTTGTAAAAGGGGCCCTCTGAATGACGTGTTTAAAAAAAATATTTTACAGACTCTAAAGTGTAATGCTAATTTAATCTAGCACATTTTCCGAAATAATGTAATAGCCCAACACCTGTAGACAGTACTACTAGTAGGCTTCATCCTATAAGGGCCTACACACTAAGCTATCAAAAAACATCCTAAGGCCTATATATTTCTTATAAAGATATAGAGTTCACTGTATGCATCCATACACTTATCGATACATTATCAAACTTAACATTTTGTTAAGTTTGTCAAATGACCTTTTTTGTTGCATTTTTGTTTTTGTTGACCATACATACCTGAGAGGATGATGGGATACTTTGATTTTCTAACTAGGGTCAGAAGCAGTTTATTATTGTTTAAATGATTATTCGTATGATTAAAATGTTACCAAACTTACTATGATGTGACAATTCTTATTTTCTGATACTATGTCTGTTATGTTATTTACAAGAATCATGAAATTATAAAGTTATTTTCTGATATATTTTACTGAGAAAATGAGAGTTCCCTTTAGATCAATGGGGCAGACTATACAAAGCTCAATGAACAATGAACATCCATCTTTGCTTTCCCCAACAAAGGCCTGGCTCTCTTTTGAGCTTTGTCTGGAATGCATTACGATACTGGTGACTCGTGGCAGTTATCAGTCTGCCTTCACATCTATATTATATGGAAGTATAAAAGTCGAGGTTTACCTGACACAGAAAACAGGATAAATCAATAGAAAGGTGGACAATGAAGAGTCTATTTCATTTTGTCTATTTTTGTCTATTATGTTGTTGCGATGAAAACTATTTTTCAAAGAACAATTATATGAAGAGCCTTGAGTATAGGATCACCAATGCTCCTTTAGAGGTTGTTAAAAAAAAAAGATGTCTTTCTTTCCTGCAAATGAGTTGCAGCAATATTGTTAGCATCTGAAAATCTTTACATTAATATGCTATTCTTTTTGGTATTGCATGCATGTCAGCACATCATTTGACTTTGTTTAGATCAGAAATAAGAATTGAGTTTGATAGCTGGATTATAGGTCTTTCCAATGAGTAATTGAGTGCAAGCTGGGCATGTTCAGATTTTGGGCTAATTTCTGTTGAATGGAGGATGTCACCTCAAAAATGAGTCTAGTTACTCTAATGTTCATAATCTATTCTAATACAGGAAAGATTTCTTTTTTCAGTTAAGCTTGAAATATGTAGGCCTACATAAATATCTTTTTTTTTTCTAACTTCCAATAAAGGCGTGTGTTGAAGAACAGAGTCAAGCCTTTGCCAGAAAAGAAAATGCCATTGAATCATCCTCTGATAATAACTGGACAAGAAAAGAAAGAGAATCTTAACAGCGTCAAGAATGCCATTGGTATGACTATTTCATTTATATATTTATCTCTCTTTTGTACTGGAACCTGGTTAATTGCTAGTTTTGTAACTGCAAAAATTCTTTAATTAAAAAAAAAAATAAAAAATTACTCTCAAAACAGGCATTCTGTTTTCTTTATATAGGAGGTCCTTGGGTTACATAGTAAGACATAATCTTCTCAATACTACATTAAGCGTTGTTTCAATTTTAAGTGGTTTGGCATGGTAAGTGCAAACTTCGTTTGTGGAAACTAGTTGGTGTGCATGGCAGAAAAATATGCAATAACACTGCTGTGGACAGAGTAAGACTTAATGTCTCCACAGTCGCATTTTTTGTGGCTTCTTCATTCTCTATCTGGTGTTCCTATTTTGTTAACCTTTTGCCTATCATTATGGCTCCCAAGGGTAAGGAAGACTCTTCTGATGGCAGTACATCAAAGAAGAGGAAAGCTGTTACAATGGAAGTAAAATTAGATATTATTAAGTGATTCCATAAGGGAGTAAACATTGGCCAGACACTTGGACTAAGTCCTTTCATGACTAAATGTATTTTATATTTCCTTAATTTTGTTTTTTGATATGCAGGGTCTTGTTTTAGGGTAGGTGTTGGGATAGGATAAGTGCTTACAGCATCTATGTACAGTATGTACATATGTTAGGTAAATTGCTTTTTCGATACAACGTCGGAAGAGATCAACATCTTAACCAAAGGACCTCCTATAAACTATAAACAAAGTAATTAAGCAAGTTCCAGTGTATTTTGAATGTTTTTAAATTCATAAAATTTGTTCATTATTCTTATTTTTTTTAATTTAAATTGCAATAGCTTTTGCATAAAACTACAGTATTTTATTTTAATGACCAACTACATTTTATTTTTATAACTTTTCTGACCATAAGATTTAAGAGCTTGTTAATTAAGCTTCTTGTAATTGTACAGAGTAAATATTTAGTAATTTAATATAAGTGTCTCACATTATATTTTAAATGTTAGTTTTAGATTGCAGAATTTGGATTTAAATGTTTTTTTTTTGTTGTTGAATTTAATGCTGTTATTATTCTGTTTGTTTGCCAATAACAGCAAGCCATCACATAGAGACTACCAACAAAGGCTATTCAAGGAAACCAGATGGAGGATTTTTTTGTTCTTAAAATTGTTTTCATTATGTTTAATATTTATTAAGTTTTAATCTATGTATTTATGCATGAGGGGTTTTGAATTTTACACCTATTCTATTGTATATGTAAATTATGTACACTTTAAAAGCAAATTTACTTGACCAATATGTCTTTGGAAAGCTATTCGAGGGGAGATAAGCATTAATTAGCCTATCCAGCATTTTATCTTATGCAAATAAAAGTGGTATAATTATAATTTATAAACAGTAGTTGATAAGGATATTTTTTCAACAGTTGTTCATGTATAACACAAATTTGGTATTGGTAAACTTTTTTTTTTCTGACTAAAGAATGTTTTTTTTTGTAACTTTGTGTTTTAGCTTTAATGTCATTGAGTACAAAAACAATCAAGAAAATAAAATGTAATGTATGACTTCATTTCATGTTTTTAGGACGCAGTCACCTAAATGCAACGAGAAATGGCTACACCAGAAAAAAGGAAATTGGTGGCTTTTTTTTACCATGATAACTCAAGTATTAATATCCAACATGAGCGCTGTATGCCATTAGTTTTATGTTCTGTTAAGAAAACAAATGCAAGCTTACATTGGTATTATTGTAGCAATTGTTAGTGAGCCATCTACCTTTTCATTTAATAAAGCTGCAGATATCATGACACCTCTTTTTTATTTATTATGTTTACATATTTTTATTAAGCTTAATGTGTGAATCTGTGGTTTGAATATATCATTTAAATCAGTGTCTATATTGTACGGCTAAACAACTAAATGCTTTTCCTTAACATCTTGTATTAAATTGAAAATGCAAGTTGCTTCTAAATATGAGGTGTGTAAAAGCAGGGTTATTAAAAAGGGTTTTGTAAAGGCAGATAACATGTTTTAAAAAATATATATATATATATATATAAATCTGAAATTGTAGCAGAGTACATGTTTCAAACTTGGCAAACAGCTTTTAGCCTACTAATGATGAAATATAAACCATATTGTCATTACTGGTATAAAAAATGTTTGTAAAATGTTTTACTTATTTTGGATGTTCCTTCAGAGTTGAAGATAATTACATCCTAGTCCAAACCTCCCGCAGGACGGCGGGGGATGGGAGCGGGCAGGGTTTGAACCCAGGACCATCGATAAGTCCGAACGACAGTCCAGCGTGCAAACCGCACGACCAGGCAGCCATCCAATGGGTATAGGTTTTGCCTTAATTCCCATAAATGGATACCATTTAAAGAAAGATAAAGATGTTTAGTGATGGCATTGCATGACAAATTAGTGTTTCTATACTCTCCACACCTGCCTCTAGCAGAACATGGTTATTTGTAATGCAGTCTTGCCAGCGTACGCCCATCATAGAGCGAAGGCAATAGAGCATCGAATCCATGTCTCACACCCATACAAAAGTGTGGTGAGAAGCCCCCAAACAGAACTAGTCCAGCTCCACAAACCTATGTGAATGGTCATGTCCAATGATGCGTCACTGTCCAAAGAAATAGACAACCGTCTCGCTTAAGTCAAAAACGTTTTTCCTCAAACTGATTGAATAGGTCTTTTCACATATAAGTAACATAACAACATAAATAACCATCACTATTAGTATCTGTCTTATCATCAATACTGTCATTAACTTCATTAATAGACTACTATGTCGAGCGGTATGCCTGCTGGACTGTCGTTTGGATTTATCAATGGTCCCGGGTTCAAACCCCGCCCGCTCCCATCCCCCTTCGTCCTGGTTTGGACTAGGAAGTAAACTATCTTCAACTCTGAAACACCCGAAACATGTAAAACATTTTTACAAACTATCTGTCAATGTCATCAATAGGCCTACTGTCACTAACTTCATTATTGGCCTACTGTCACTAACTTCATTATTGGCCTACTATCTGTCTTATCATCAATACTGTCACTAACGTCATGCAGTATTAGCCTTACTGCCTTATCATCAAAACTATTGCTAACTTCACTTCTACTGTCTGTCTTATTATCAATAGCCTACTGTCACTAATGCCAGTATTAGGCCCCTACTTTCTTGTCTTATAATCAATACTGTCACTAACGTCAGTATTAGCCTACTATCTGTCTTATCATTAATACTATCGCTAACTTCACTTCTACTGTCTGTCTTATCATCAATAGCCTACTGTCACTAACGCCAGTATTAGGCCCCTACTATCTGTCTTATCATCAATACTTTCACTAACGCCAGTATTAGGCCCATAATATCTGTCTTATCATCAATATAGGACCTACTGTCTCTAACGTCACTTCTGCTGTTTGTCTTATCATCAATATTGTCACTAACGCCAGTATTACTATATCTGTCTTATCAGCAATAATGTTACTTACTATTTGTCATCATTAATACTGTCGCTACCTTAAAATTACTAATACTTTGTGTTATTGATACTGCCACTAACGTCAGTATTACTATCTGTCTCATCATCAATACTGTCGCTACCTTCACTAACACTATACACCTTGTGATGACCTTATCAATACTGTCACTACCGCCGGTATTTTTATGTCTCATCATCAATACTGTCGCTACCTTCACTAACACTATACACCTTGTGATGACCTTATCAATACTGTCACTACCGCCGGTATTTTTATGTCTCATCATCAATACGGCCGCTACCGTCACTACTACTAGCTGTGTTATCATCAATTGGCCTACTGTTGCTACCGTCACTATTATTATCAATACTTTCGCTACCTTCAATAGGCTACTACTATCTGTCTTATCATCAATACCGTCGCTACCTTCACTATCAGCCTACTAACTACCTTATTATTATCTATTTCTTCCATCATTGGTGACGAGGTTGCAAGCATATATTTTCCTCACTTTTTTTGTTTCCTCATCTTTTGGTTTGCTTTGGAAGAGCAGCTTTATAAGGTAGCCACCAAAAAAATTTGACGGAGCAAACATTTTAGTGGAAGCTGCATCTGAAGGTTCTTTATCTGTAGCAACTAACACTTTGAATGAGCTGTCCTCTTGAAAAGCTGCGTCTGAAGCAACGAGAGCGTCAAGTGTATTTACGGATGTGTGGTGCTGTTGCGCTGTATGGATTCATTGATCTAACAAATCAATAATGTCTAGTGTTTCTGACTAATTCCCTGGGGCAGTAAGGCGCAGTGCTATTAATTAAGCGAGTTGACAATTGGACCATCCATATTTATTTTTTTTTTAAATCACTAATCTGTACGTACGTGGCATTCGCAAGCATGCACTTGCCACCCAGAGGTCAAGGGTCAACCACCTCTGACCTCACCTTATCACCCTTTTCTTCACCAACAATCATAACTGACTTCTTTCAGTTGTCGTTGTCTCTCGTAGTCAACCCTGGGGGAAAAAAAAAGTCCGTGACCATTTAGCAGCTTGCAGCTACATCATGGTAGAACCGTGTAAGTCTCATTGCACAAGGGCACCGTGTTGAGAACTCTATTCTCTGATAACGCGGACAAGGAAAGCGGCAGTTCTTCACAGAGTTTCTCTGTCGCCGTACAGAGCCAGCTCTTCATGCAAACCAGTTTTTATTTCACTCAAATGGCCATGTTTGGGGTGTAGAACCTGCGACGCCGCTAATCCCCCTGAGTCTCAAATAAAAGCCATTATTGAAGATAGGCACACAAGACGGAAAGACAACTTTAATAGACAGTCAGAGGACAACGGCTTTATCTGCACGAGATGCGGGAAAATATGCAGTTCGCAATTGGGTCTTCATTGTCAGGTGAAACACTGCACCCATCTTTAATTAATCTTCGGAATCGAAGACATTGCCATCATGTATGCACCATTGTCCGATTGTTCTATTTAGATATTGAGACAGTTAAAATAGAGACCGGGCCAGTGGCTGTTTGTATCGGCTTTGTTATAACTGTTGGTGAAGGCAGGCCCCATATTGATGCCTTAATATGTGTAATATGAATGCGCCATGCTAGATCTATATGATTACATTTAATAATCATCTTCTCTTTTGAAGTAACGTACGTCTGTATTATATGAGATAAGCAGAGGATAAGATATTACAAATTGTAAGACAAATTTCCATACGGACAATAAAGATTATTATTATTATGTGGACAGATCATAGACTCTATAATATATATATAGTGACAATATAGTCTATGGGACAGATGAAAAACACAGGGATACTAAAATATAAGGATCAGTGTAGCATTGCACTTTTTTTTTTTCTATATGCACTAGCTTTTCCGGAAATATAACATTAGCTAAATAGTCTCCCTTTAATCATTAATGGAAACCAAATTTGCTATGCAATGAATAGATTCTACTTAAGGTCTAAACATTTTCTAGACTAGATCTAGAGAATTAATTTTGCAATAAGTTTAATGCCATAGCTTATTAACGTATTGTCATCTAAAGTTCTTAAACGCTGTCCATTGGATATAGAGTCTAGCGTATTTTTAGCTTTTTATCTGTAATTTTGTCTTGTGTTTCAGCTGAACTACTACAGCTGGACATCATCTCGAAAATCGGAGAATTTCGGAGGTACCTCCCCTTCCACTTACTTTGAGTACTTTGTCTTGAGGTAATATATTTAGATCTCTGTAGACTTCTAGATCTAGTCAATAAAAGTCAATGTAGATCTATATAAATATCTAGACTTCTAGATCTACTATCTAGTCAATATTTCTAGATCTAGATTGACTAGATTAATTCTAGATCCAAAAAAATAAATAAAGACATATCATTACTTAGACTAGTAAATAGTTTAAAATAGTAGTAACTTACTTTTAACTTACTAACTAGATCTATTTCAACTTTCTTATACTTTACTTATAAGTTATAGTATCTTGATTCAAGAAGATATGCCAGAAATTTGTCTAGATTTACATGATTGCTAGAGAAGTTAGATCACATCTAGATCTAGAATCTAGTAAAAAAAAATGTTTGGTTATGAATGTCACTGTGATAGATCTAGTTAGATTTCTAGATCTATTGACTATGTTATTTTTAGTATGTAAAAAAAACAACACGCACATAAATTTAATACTTAAAATGCTGCAACTTTTTAGACTTTATGAGATAACTCTGATATCAATAACTTTTTTAGAAATCCAATTATGTGTCAATAATGATGTTATTTGATCTATATATATTATTAAACCTGAGTCTATGCACAGTGCCACTCTGTGACCTGTCTTATCTGCTGCTGTGTGGCGATTGGAGGCGTAGTGGCTGAGTCGTAAAGTCAAAGTGCTTAGCTTCTGAACCGAGGGGTTCCAGGTTTGAATCCTTGTGAAGACTGGGATTTTTTATTTTTGGATCTTAAAGGTGCCTCTGATGGCTCTAATGGATACTTGACATTAGTTGGGAAAAAGTAAAGGCGATTGGTCCTTGTGCTGACCACATGACACCTTTGTTAACCATCCACAGAAACAGATGACCTTTACATCATTTTCCCTATAGAAGGATAAGTCTGAAAGGGAACTTAAATCTGTGGCGACAGTAAGTTCATTATCAGGACAAGAAAATAACTTTCCAATATGAACTTTTTTGCTTGCACTCCATTATGTCAAATTGTAAAAAAAGTACTTTTTATTACATTCCTGCCTATCACTGCCACATAGTTGTTTATGATAATCATGTGATAGCTACTGCAGCAACATCACATTTATTTGCCTATGATGTTTGTCTGTGTTAACAAAAAATGTGTTTAGTTAATAGTCATGAAAACTAAGGCAGAAAAAGTTTATAAAAAGTATATTAAAATTTAAAGTAAGTACTAAAAAGTAAGCAGACCGCTGTAGAGTGAATACATAAACAATGTAATATCTAAGGATAACAATAAAACCTATGGTCATACATTACGAAGAAAATGGAAACAACACAGGTTGCCTGAGCCAGCCGGGAAAACCAATGAATTGGCAGAATTTTGAGTCATTGGTTAACATGCATGACTAGATATTGACCTAAGAACATGTGTAGGACATAATTATCTTTTTTGAAGTAATGTCTGTATTTTATAAGATAAGATAAGATTGAAAGCTTGATTTAACCCACTACCAGCAGCAAGACAAACCCTCTAATTTACAAGGAATATTTAGAGACCTTAATCTAATAAAAAAAAATCTATGTTCCTGTCTTTTGTGTATATTTACTAATCTAGAATTGCTAGATTTACTTATTATATTTTTTAAAAATTAAATAATTTAAAGGAAATCTTGATCTAGATATAGTTTGGGAAAAAAATTATGATAATAATTAGCTCTAGGTGTATAATAATTTAGTCTTTCTTCTTTCTCATTCTCATTTTTATGTTGGAGCGTTCAGATATTTGAGATGAACTATGCAGTGGTTTCCAAATCAGGGAGCTTTCCATATAGTTTTCTTTCTATAGGGGTGTTTTGGGGCCAGTGTCTTGTACGGGCCTCATGGTAGAGAGAACAGTTGTGAAGGACATGGTCAGCATTCTCTGGGGACACTCCACATGGACAGATTTCACTGGTGTACCAATTTTTAGCTTCCGGTACATATATGTTGTCTCATTCTGTTGTGTCCGGTCCTGAGTCGAAAGAGTAGACGTTGATCTTGTCGGGATAGCTTATGATTGGCTTCATCTTTCTTGTGATTCAAATGAGAGCTTGCCAATTTCTTTTTTTTATTTTATTTACTATTAGTTTCTTCATTTTTTCTAGATAGAGTGCAATGTTTAATTGTGAGTTTGTTCTCCCACTCTTGGCGAGTGTGTCAGCCTTCTCATTTCCTTCTAGTTCTATATGTGCTGGTATCCATTGAATAACAGTTTTTTTTGCTGTTGTTCTTGTTCAGTGATTTCATATAAAAAAAAAGCAACATTTTTGTCCTTGTTTGATCCTTTAGTGAAAGAATTGATTATTAATTAAGCCTGTTAAAGATAATAAATTATTGAACATCGATGAAATGAAAAGTGTGAATGCTTAAAAAACTTAAACCATAGATAGTTTTAATTTATTGTTCTCTGAGTTAATTTTTATATTTAAAAAATATTCCTACAGACCTAGACGTAAAGGACCCAATCAAGAAAATGTCTGATATCATCGAAGGTTTTCTTTGTCCCATTTGTATGAAAGATCTTGGCACTGTAACACAGCTTCAGGGTCATTTTGAAGAAGAGCACTCATCAGAGGACAAGGCAGTTTTCCAGCAATTAAAAGGTATTGCCAATTATAATTTTAAGGCTTATGTCAACTTTATCACTCTATTATAGCAAAATTGTCTACATTAAAATCTCATTTTATTTACTTTGCATTTTTGCTAATCATACAAATTTAGATTTTATAAACAATCTAATGAAGTGGTCACAAAAGTTTTTAATAAATTTTGGATGAAATAACCTATTTAAAACAAAATAAAGGAACTTAAGTATGATCTGTCTGTCTATCTGGTAAAAAGTTTGTACATGTTATTTCTCCAAATCCCAATCTCAGATCAAGCTGAAATTTCACACAATTATTTCTTTTACCTGACAACACAAGAATCAGTTTAAAAAAAGGTATCTAGAACAAGGGGAACAATTTTTATTGACTGAATTGGTGGTATAAGCTGGATTAGTCCCCTTTATAGGTCGTTGTCTGAGTCTTAGTGAACACAAACCTGAAAAATAGGACAAGACTATAGAAACAGTAGATAACTATACAATCTTCCATATTCATAAGCTCTCCACTAGCAGAGTGGTTACAGTGTTGGCTTGAGAACCCTGAGAAGACTTGAGCTATGAATTCGAATTCAGGCCATTCCCCCTTTTTAAAAATTGTTTTAAATGCTTTCTTATTGTTAGTCTAGATCTATTACAAATTTAATTACATGACTGATCTAAACTAATTGATAAAAAGACACTTAATATTTAGCTTTGTTTTTTTTTTAAAGTATTTTAAAAATATTTTCTTGTTAATTGCATCAAACAAATTGAATGTTTCTCTTTGAAATTTTTAATGCACTCGTATCTAGGTTTCTTCGACAAAGCCAAAAAAAAGATTTTAGGAGACAAGGTGGAGGTTGAGCTGAATCAGCCAGGGGAAGCAACCAAAAGAGAGGAGCTACGAGGGTTATCCGGATACGATCCCTCCTGGTGGGAAGACCAAGAATTAGGTAAGAAATGAACTTAAACTTTGAATTTCAGAAATAAATTTTGTCTATTATATTCACTGTAACAAAAATAAAGTTTAAGTCAGCAGAACATTTCTTGTATCTCCTGCGTTTACAGTTGTATGCTTATGTATTCACTTATATAGGTGCAGTGAGAAGTCATACTGACAACTTTAAATCTATACGAGATGCCAGAGTAAATCATTTTGTTGTGGAGACTAATAAACTACTGATTCGTTTAGACAAATTGTTAAGCCCAGATGCTCCTACAGATCCAAAGAAACGAAAAGGTATGAGGAAGTAATCTTAGCTTTGTCCTTTTAAAAAAAAAATTTCTACTGACTGGTTAAATTTAAAATCGTATGCATACGCTCACAAAGCAGTTTTAAAACATGTGAAAATAATCCATTCAAAAGTTTATTGACAGGTTGACGTTTAACTACTTTTGTTGAATTTAACATGTTTTTCCAGGTTACCAGATCAAAGAATAAAAATCCTTACATATAGCTTAGTTAATAAAAGTACCTTTTAGACTCTCTGAACGTTGTATAAATACCTTATAGACAGTCTAGTTTCGATATAATATGCTCTGTTTTGATTCATGTTGTATTATGTTTCAGTTTAGGCTATATTACAATCTGTTTCAGCCTATGAAAAAGCTATTGTGAGATGGATTCCCGACAATGAAGTTCCAGCATGCCTGAACTGTGCCAAATCTTTCAGTATACTCACACGCAGGCATCACTGTAGGTTGTGTGGAGGGATAATGTGTGACAGATGCTCTGAATTTATGGCTTCATCCTATGCGCGTAGGCTTTTTTCTATGAGTTTACTTACAATCACTTTGATTTTCGAACATTTGCTGCTTTATGTCTCATTTATGCCAGCGTAGTTAAGTGTTAAGCAAGATATTATTATTATAATTATTCTCACTTTAAAAGTTTTTTTAAACAAATAAAGCCTTAGTATTAATTATATAATGATACAGAAAATGTGACATCGACTGAATCATGTTATTCATATACTCTTGCACTTTGAATCATGAAACACCTGCTAGAGTAAAATAAGTCAAAGGTAAATTTAGAAAGCTTCAGGAGAGAAGACTCAAAAATAAATTAGTAATTATATATAAAACATTGAGCCATAATCTCCAAATACAAAAACAAAATCTAATAAAATACTCAGAAAGACACAAAGATAAAAGGCACATTCCTCATTCCATATGCTTGGACAAATTTGTACAAATGCTCCTTCTTCCTTAGTGCTATTAGAGCATGCAGTGGGTTGCCTGAGCCAGCCAGGAAAACCAGTGATTTGGCAGAATTTAAGTCATTGATTAACATGCATGACTAGCTGCATGACGATAAGGACGTAATCATCTTCTTTTTTGAAGTTCCGGTAACGTCTTATTATATAAGATAAGAAATCTACTGATTATAAATATTATATAAACTATGATATAAGAGAAATGCAAACAAAGTTTTGTACAAATATAATATACACAGAGAGACTCCTACTTCCAAGAGTTTTTTAAAACTGCTTTAGTATAGTGCATTTTCATTATTTATAAATAGTTATAGAATTGTGTCATGCTATATAGATGCCAGCACTAATATTAAATGCTTTTTCTGTTTTTTATAGCATGTCTTTCACATTATAGTGCACTCTGGTTCAATCTCTCTAGTGGACACTTTAGTTGGTAGGGGTATCTGGGAAGAGGTTTGCAACAGCTCGAGTTGAAGCTCAA
The DNA here is from genome assembly GCF_947242115.1 of Biomphalaria glabrata. Taxonomy (NCBI): domain Eukaryota; kingdom Metazoa; phylum Mollusca; class Gastropoda; family Planorbidae; genus Biomphalaria; species Biomphalaria glabrata. Next base: position 52,384,012 of record NC_074714.1, read on the forward strand.
TTGAAAATTTTTAGTCTACATTGGCCCATATGATAGGTAAAAAGAAAAGTAAAGTCTCCTTTCTGACCTTACGATCTATAGGGCAGATGATGTTAAGGTCATCTGTTTCTTTGGCCAACAGTTAACAAGCAGGTTGTCATGTAGCCAGCACAATGACCAACTGCCTTTACTTTTTCCCAACTAATGTCAGGTACCTAGTAGTGTTGGGTGAACTCGGGCGCCCTAAAAATCCAGAAATTCAAAATCCCAGTCTTCGCAGAGATTCAAACCCACGACCCCAGGTTCGAAATCCAAGTGCTTAACCACTCAACCACAGTGCCCTCCACATGATAGGATGCCAAGTAGTGTATGCCTCTCATCTATTCATCACAGTTCAAAATAGTAAACACAGATGTGTTATAAGTATTTTTGTTTCTGTTGAATTAGAATTACACACATAGTATTTAATTTTAATGAATCCTCCATTTAAAGAACACTACGAAGTTTACATGTAGATCTGTGTTCTACTGTATTTAAATAATATTTTAATTTTTGTTTGTTTGTTTGTTTTTTATTCTGAAAAAATAGCTGAGCGTTGTTTTTTTTTAAATTATAACTTATTCTGAGTTTATCTATGATTTTAACCAGAATTCATTCTGTGTTAATCTCTGTAGAAAAGTTGGTCAATCCTGCTCACAGTTTCAATGGAGAAGGTTTCCTGAAGAGGACCAACAGTAACACTAGTCTTAACTCCCTGGTAGGTAATGAAGGCGAGTCTATCATGAGGGTCTGTAAAACCTGCCGCAAGCTGCTAGAGAGACGTGACATCATGACAGAATTGAGGAATACTAAGCCGCCAATTGTAAAGATTTATGATGTGAGTTTATTATTTTTTTTTACAACTTTAGTTGTTGTTTTTTATGAACATTTTATATTTCAATCAGTTATGGGAAAAATAGTTTCAAATATTGAGTGAATATCTCTTATTTTTATCAATGATATTTTAATATGTAAACAAATTTGTTTCTTTAACACCGCCAGACTTGTGGACCACTTTTTCAGTAATTTCCAAAATGGCGGCTATGTTGGGTAGACCACTTTTTTGGTAGTTGCCTATTTCGTAAAAAGAAATCACTCAGAATAAAAAATAAAACAATCGTAATTAAACTACAGGTTTGCAAATGGCTGCGCCCGCGTGTTTACCTTGAATTGGTTTGGTTTTACATTGTCTGAAAATTTGGCATAAACATGAACCAGGCACTTAAAGGTTATTTCTAGGCTTGTAATAAGCCTAGAGTTGATTGATATTTTAGTTGATTTATTGCCCAAAGTTATTTTTACCTCCATTGAAAGATACTGTCAGAGATAGATAGATAAGAATTAAATCATGATTTTCATTCAGATTGAGAGCTTCAAAGATAGATCTAGTAAGTAAAGAGAGGCTTGCCCCCTTGGGAGTTTAGGACGTAGTGGACAGTCTGTTTCAGGGGCTAGGGGCTGGTAGGGTTAATGTGTAATGTGCTTGTAAGCCAGTCTTGATGGTGGTTCTATGTTGTCAACAGCTGCTGTTAATGCCACTGGTAGAAAAGTGTACAGCTTGTCATTTACATTATTCTATTCTTATAAATTATAGATGTTCCTTCAGAAAAGAAGATTACATTTGCTGTTCTTGTTACACAATTATGTCATTGACTATTCACTTAAACTTAAGTCGTTTTGACCTCCACATGTCACTGTGTAAAAACTTGCTCCCCTTTCAGAAATCATTAATTCCTGTATTCAAATCATGCTAGGAAGAAAGTTCACTTATGATCTTTGGTTGAGGCATTATGACATTTTTACTTCTAAATGGTGTAAAGAATATACATTTTTTCCCCCCTGAAACTTAGAGTCTAGTTCCTAAAATCTACTCTAAAGATACCAATAGTTTCACCTTTTTTTTTTTATAATAAATTTGTTGCTGTGATTTTTCTTCTTCTTTTAAATTTCTATAGTCTAAATTTGTTTAATGTAATGACTTTTGTGTTGACCATTCTCTTTGTTCTATTTCTAGAAAATGAAGCTTTGCATTAAGGAGGCGGAGCAAATCATCCCAGATTACATGCCAATGGTGGAGTCTCTGAGGTAAAGTTAATTATGTATAAAGTCGTAAAATGTAAAATAATGAGCAGAGCCTACACATGTTGTTATCTTTCTGTCTGAGGAGTTGATAAAAAAGGTTTATTATTGAAATATAAAGGCAAGTCATATTCTTAAACTACTTACCTTCTTTACTGTGTTTTTTTATTTCCATTTCTGTCTTTGGAAAAAATTAATCTAGTGATTTGAAGTGTCATGACACACCCAGACCCTGCCAGACATGCTTCACCAACACTCTTAACAAAGAGTCAACACAAACATGAAGCCTTTAGGCTTTTCATGAGACCAAGGCCCTGACTTAACTGTATATCTCTCAACAGAATTGAACAATCAAAAAAAATATTTTTTTGGGGTTGGGAGGGGGATTTTGCTAGTCAGTTGCTGTGTTCACATGGTGTTGGTACTTACTGCCAGGCTCACTTCACCAACAATCTTAAGAGAGCCAACACAAATATGAAGCCACTAGGCTCTTCCTTATATAAAGTAAATTGATATTATATTAGTAATGATTATTTGTCTAAAATTGTGTGTGCCACTGATAGTTTTATAAAAAAAAAAAATAAACTGAAAGTTTTGACATGAAGACATTTGTGAAATACAAGCTTAGGGATAGAATTTTGTAAAGACACATCAATATTGGTATTACACTTATACCAAACACTTTGCTTACTAACTTTGACCCAGAAGTACTGAGTTATGCATTTCATATATTTGGTATTACTAATTTAGGTTTTGCAACCTGGAAGATATGTAAATATTACAGAAGGTAATAATGGATCAAAATTTAAGTCTTGAAAAAAAAAAAGCTGCAACAATAAAACAATTAGTGAAATGTCAACTAAAAATATTTCAAAACTAGGGGGGAAAAAAGTAAAAATGAATAATTATAGACTTTGACCTCTAAATATTTTTTACTTAGACTAAGACAGCTATGTTGATTTTATTGGAAATGTTATATGATAACAAGCTTTTTTGAAAGGTATAAATAGTTCTTCCATCATGGTTTAATGATGACCACTTTTGTCATCCAGGGGGCTGAGGGCTTTGCACTGGGGTTTTGTGCCTCCTCATGTGGCTGGTGAGACCTATGTGAGCCCGGGATGTTTGGCTGCACACTGGACTGGTTATTCCAGCTGGAGCCAGTGTCTTTGGCCTTACACTTTTTTTTCTCTAAAGCTTTTCTTCTGCCAGCGCTGTTCTCTTGTCCTCTGCAATTTGTGCGCCAATTTTCACAGCGTGACGCCATGATGCTCTATCATGTGCTTCTGTCTCCCAGGTGGCTGTGTCAATTCTTTGTCCAACTTGTGAGCGCTTTCCTTCCCTTAATTGGCCATACATTTAAAGTAGTCCTTTAGGGATAACGAGGGTCTTCCATTCTTCAGATATGGCCTGCCCATCACATCTGGGACTGCATCAGGATTGTGTGGATTTTTCTTGCCATTTAACATTCAGTATTTTTCTGAGACAGGTCATTTGGAAGTGGTTCAGTTTTTTGTGTGTGCATGTTTTCTGTATACTGTCCATGTTTCTGAGGCATAGAGCAATGTAGGGAGGATGACAGCTTGATAGACCCCTAGCTTTTTAAAAGGTAGATCTCTTGTGACTGCAGAATTGGACATATAGGGCTCTAGTGACAAGTCTGAAGAAAAAGAGTTGTTGTTTTTTCATATACTTGACAGCACATTCATTTCTGACCTATATGTTGTAATGATTTCAGCCAAGGGGAGACACAGTATGACTACAGGCAAGCTCAGATCATGCGCACAAAGTTGGTGAAACTTTATGAGGCTGTGGACCAGTTGAGGTGAGTTACCTAGTAACCTGATATTTAATAAGAGGCTAGTTCTGTGAAATTAATTGAATGCAAAGTTAAACTGAAGATTAGGCTTTGACTTTGCACTTAAAAACATCTAATATTATTGTTTGTTTGTTTTACTAATAATAGATGTTCCTTCAGAATTGAAGATTATTATATGCTAGCCCAAAGCGTGGCAAGCAGTGGCGACAGGCAGGAATCAAACCATCAATTAAAACAGTCCAGAGCGCTTACCACACAACCAGACAGTTATTCAACTCAATGATACCCTACTGCAGTTTCCCAAACTTTTTCCTTAACAGAACACTTAGCATATTTTGAGTATTTAACAGAACACCTTGCTTATTTTTTTTAGAGAGATTAATTTAAATAGTGACCTACTAGTTGATAATTTCAGTTAGTTCAGGCCTCATAGAACACTAGGGTTCTGCTGAACACAGTTTGGGAAGCCCTGCCCTACTCTTGTAATTTATAGTTGTCATTTAATAAGTCAACCTATTTAGCTAGTAACAATGTTTTTTTAATTTTGTTTAAACAGCAAAAAAATCTTGACCTTTGACCTGAACAGCGAGCAAGGTGTTAATCCTAAGCAAGTTCACCTTCAGAAGTCCATTCGATTGTATGCCACAAATTTTATGCAAGAGAACCTTATGGGATTGCAGGTAATTCTGCATAAAGCATTATGAATACTACCAGCACAGTTGTGGGAAATTTTGTAAAAATAAGATAAAGAATAACACATTTGTAAAAATCCTTTATTTACCAACATTGGGAAATTAACTTCATTGAAGTCTTGACGATAATTTGTGACTCATTAAAGATAGGGCTTTTATTCTACCATTAAACTGTTGCAATAAACAGTTGTGTTGAATGGCAGTGAAATTTGTCAGTCTTGTAACCATTACATTTCCACTTGAAAAACATTTAGTTGTACTGGTTAGAAAAGATGTAATTAATTTGTGTGGAAACCATTCTTTTTAACAAAGAAAAGAGTACAGTTCTAGTGCTAAAATAATTTTCTATTCTCTCCCCCACCCCATATTTGGAACAAATATTAGCTCAGACAGACATCTTGTTTAAAACCTACCTTAAGATCAAAGACCCATTTTTAACTTTGTTTGAAATCTTAACTGTTCTCAAAGTACATTGAGCCTATATTTTGCTTGTTAACTTTGCTTTTTAAATGAAATTATGATGTAATATGAAGAATGTTAAAATCATAATATCTCAAAACAGTCATAATTAGTGGCCCACTTCTGAGCCAGCATCACATTTTCTTTTTTAAATAAAGAATTTTCCAATCATCAAAAATCTCAGAAATGAGAAAATTTTAAGTAAATACTGTATCATCATCATCATCAAACTCCATTGGAGTGAGAGCTTGAGCGGCTCAAATCCTTTCTTGCAAAAGCCTTGGACAGAAACCCTGCTGTCTTGCGTAGTGCATACATGTCACCATACAGGTCGAGAATTTTGGGTTTCCCAAACCTGTCAGTCTGGGGAAGGCGAACAGAATATGAGGCACGGTTTCCTCTTCTTCCCCACAGCGTGGGCATGTGAGTAAAAATTTGGCCATAGCAGTGAGAAATATGAGCCAACGGACAGTGGCCTGTCCTGCACTGTGCTATAATAGCTTGCTCAGGCCTGAACAGCCTCCACCACGGGAAGTGCGGTCCGAGTGCCTCATGCGCTCCCAGACTCCACAGGCTTTTTGGGACTTGTCCCAGCACTTGAACCACTTTTCCATTTCTGTTTTTTGATTTATAGCCAGAGCATGATGAAAACTTACAGCCTGTTCATCTGGTGGAAATTGCCCTCCCTGGTGGGCCTAGGAGTCGGTAGTAGTGTTGCCAGTCACACCTATATGACTCGGTACCCACTGCATTATTACAGGGGTGCCATATCGTTGCTTTATGATGACAGTGTCGATATTGGGGGGTCAATGTTCCAGGGCTTTGCAAAGCCTGTAGTAGAGGTTTTGAGTCAGTGATCACAACAATCTGTGTTGCCCTCAAATGTCCCTCACCGAGTTGAGAGTCAATGACTTTTAAGGCTTCACAGACTGCCATGGCCTCCGCATCAAAACACTGTAGCATAACCTTTGATTCAACATAGAACTTAATTAGTTACCTGAAATACTATAGAATAATCAGTGATCCATAGTAAGACATTACATTTGCCAGGATGATAAAATAGTAAAGTCACAGTCAATATAATTAGCATCATTAACTAACTGGGTTTTTTTTTATCTAGGCGTTGCCTACCGAAGAGGACTACAACAAACTTCGTCAGAGGAGAACTGCCGAGATACAAAGAAAAATTGCAGCAGAGAGACAGGCTGTGATAGAGGCTCAAGAAAGAGAAAGGTCTGAACGAGAAAGGCAAGAGCAAGAGAGGTTGATGAAAGAGAATGCAGTGTCTCCTGAAGATGGGCCAAAACCTGGTCACAGGAGGGTGTCCTCTGGCGGTGACATTCAGAAAAAAAAGCTGCTGTCTGGCAAACTTCCAGTGAACATTGTTGGCACTTCGAAAGGCCATGCCAGGAACCAGTCTGATGAGAGTGTAGGTAAGGGCTGGAAGCCCGTTGAGGATGCAGGACGAGTAAGCAAAGCTAGCGACCCGATGCTGCAGCAAATGGAAATAATCCGAGGTTATATCCGCCAGGCTAAGCAAGCAAACAGGGTGGACGAAGTCGTCATGCTGGAACAAAACCTGCGTGACTTGCACACCGAGTACCAGCGTCAACAGGAAGTTAAGGGCCAAGCTGGTTATTAAAATGCTAAACATTGAAAATTTTTCATTTAATTGAAGACCTTAGTGTTTAATTGACCTGTATTAGACTTATCTGGAGTGTAAATTTAACTTTTAGTTAGAAATAAGTGCTTTATAAATCTCACACTCAACTATTTTAAGGACAGGGATAGCTGAATGGTAGAATACTTGGTGCCAAATTAAAATTTCAGCATTCCTTTTGTATAACTTTCATCAAGGCAAGCCTTAGGATCCAATCTTGATCTAATGAGTGTAACACCAGGAGGATAAAGCTAAGCCAGTCTGTAATTTTGCTAGCAGACAGTGTCTCCATAAACCCCATAGCAACAAATCAGATGTTTATTTACCAAGCTTGTATCATTTCACTCTGTCCAGTCAACACAGCTGTAGTTCTAATTTTCCCCAAATTCAGTATCCTTCAAAATGTCAAAAAAAAGAAAGAACAAATATGATCCCACTTCCCATTCTAGGAACAGATTGATACTTTGCACAATTATTCATGTTGTCATGTGAATGATGTGAATCAATAAAAAAAAAAAGTAACCTATTAGTCCATAAGTTTTAATTTATTAATTTTATATGGAAAATTTACTGAGCTAATGTAAGATAAAAGTCTTGCAATAATGAGACATATGGCAGCAATTGAACAGTGCTCTACTCCCAAGCGCAAACTCTTTGTCAATATGTGAGATAGTTTGCCAATATATGAGATAGCAAACACGTAAATTTCACAAGACCAGGAGAGTTGTGTAGTTAGGATGATTAAAAATAATTGATGCAATTTCTCTCAATATGAGCAACTTTTCAAAGTATTTTTACAATTCAACTGTTAAAAGTGCACTTAGATTTGTTTCCCCTTGCTTTTCACGTCTGCTCTAACCTTCGTTGTGAAATGTTGAACTAAGACCACCATTACACGAAGAGTTGTGAAACTTTTATCAAGACCACAATTCCACAGCTAACTATTTGAATTTAAGTGTTTGTATAAATAAATAAATTCTAGCACAAGGGTCTTCAGTTTGTGTGAACAAATTTTTTTTTTACATTATAATGCTCTCTTGAACAAACGTATTTATAAAGTACTTATATTCTTCCCTATGTACGTTAATTTCCCTTTGGCTGTAAACTTCACAAGTTCAACGATTTTTAGCGTGTTTGTGATATTTGTCCATCTGATAATTGATTATTGTTCCCACTGTTCTGTTTTTTTTTTATGAAAGCAGCCTTAACAAATGCTCTTTGTGGGAAAAGTGAGGTAGCTTGTTGGTTTGGAAAGTCAAGGACCTAATTAAAGTGACCACAGCATAGGTTGATGTCTATGTCGTCAGAATTGTATGTTGGATGTATTTATGTAAATACTTTCTAAATGCTGATGTCCGTATGATTTGTGTATGCCATGTACATGGTTGTATTTCTGCCTTCCTGTTGTGCAATAATTTATTTATTTCATAAAACCTTTATAAACACCAGAGATCACAATGTTTGTATATGTATCTATATTTGTTTTTTTAGCTTCTGTTGTTTTATTTAAAAACCTGAAATAATTTAAGGTGGTATCGTGACCTTAACCTTTTGTCTTGACTATGGCCTTAACCCTGATGCACGGCCCACGGTTGCATTTCTACTTTTAATGAAATCATCATTAATGATGTTCAGTACCGATATAGAAGAACATTTAGTAGTGGTAGTATTGGTATGTACTATTCCAATAGTTCTGTTGTACTTTACATCTAGTGATTTTGTCTGGTTGTACAATGATTTAATTTTGATTGATATTTGTAAATATGAAAATGACTCCATGTTTGAAATTGGTGGATACTGTTTACAGTTCATGCTGCTTTAAGGTTCTTAGAATAAAAGCAAACATTTGACAGGCTGTGACTTATGACTTCTAAAAGTCAAATAACATTGACTTGAAGCAAATACATGGTTTATTGTGTCAGTGAACTAATTTCCCTTAACCCTTGCCATGCCATACATTGTACATATATAATTGTGGAATAAATAAACCTACCAAGTACTATAAAGTATTTTTTTTTCTATTTGTAACTCAATTCTATCTAGTACTCTTAAGTAGTAGAAACTATGTTTGCCTTTTATTATATTGATCTTAAACTTTTTCAAAAGAATTTTCTTATCTACTAGATGTAACATTGAGAATCTTAACATGTTAATTTATATGAATACCAAATGACCAGTTATTGTAAGTAGCAGTCTCTGTGCCATAAAAATAACATTTACTATTGCCAATAAATCCAAGAAGGTAAAAACACCTTTCCAAGATGTTCTTCAAGATTTTCAAAAACTAAATGTGAACAAATATAAAAGATCACAAAATTGAACATAATTTATCATTTTTAAATTTATTTATGCACAAAATTCTGCTTTTCTTTACAATGATTAACTTATAACAAATAATGTTGCATTCAACAACTGTCTAAAACTAATGATAAATATATTTCACATCACAAAATGATTTTTAGATGTACACATCTTTCCAAACTATTACCCTAGAAAAACAAAATTCAACAACACAGTTATTCGGGTTCCACGTCCTTGCCTAAAAATTTGAATTTCCCTCTGAGTTCTTTAGGAGGTATGCACCACTTGGTACAGGGAACTTGGCCAGGAATTTCACAGATGCACTCGTGTGTGCACATGTAGCCAAAATTAGCTGGATTATTTTTCTTTTCTTTGGCTAAAGTTTCTGCATGTAATGTTTCACTAAAAAAAAAACAAGAATTAAACAAGTTTATAAAGTGTTAGTGTTGAATGAAGTATAAATTTAGTGATATCACTGCCTGGTATGGCAATGTGTACATAAAAAATAAACATAGAATCCTAAATGCTGCTGGTAAGGTTACTGGCAAAAAAAATAAAAATAAACCCCATTTGGGCAACTAATTGAGGAAAACATTCATAAGAAAGGTCTAAAGATTTTTGAAATAAAAAACACCCGGAGGAGGGGGGGGGTTTTAGAATTTTGTGAAGTTACTATTACAAAGAAGATACAAGAAACCCATAACAAATACAAGATACAAGAAACCCATAACAGGTACAAGAAACCCATAACAAATACAAGATACAAAACCTTTGTTTCCCTGGCAATATATCATTAAATACAATTTAACTATCTGATACAAACATGTAACATTTCACATGTCATCATCATCAAACTCCATTAGAGTGAGGGCTTGAGAGGCTCAAATCCTCTCTTGCAAAAGCCCTGGACAGAAACCCTGCTGTCTTGCGTAGTGCATAAATGTCGCCATACAGGTCGAGAATTTTGGGTTTCCCAGACCTGTCGAGACGGAGATCAGCAAGTCTGGGGCAGTCAAACAGAATATGAGGCACGGTTTCCTCTTCTTCCCCGCAGCGGGGGCACTGTGAATCAAAATTTGGCCATAGCCGCGAGAAATATGAGCCAACAGGACAGTGGCCTGTCCTGCACTGTGCTATAATAGCTTGCTCAGGCCTGGACAGCCTCCACCACGGGGAAGTGCGGTCAGGGCGCCTCATGCGCTCCCAGACTCCACGGGCTTTTTGGGACTTGTCTCAGCACTCAAACCACTTTTCTATTTCTGTTTTTTGTATTATAGCCAGGGCTTGATGAAAGCTTACAGCCTGATCAGTGGGTGGAATTTGCCCTCCCTGGTGGGCCAAAGAGTCTGCGATTGTGTTGCCAGTCACACCTATGTGACTCGGTACCCACTGCATTCTTACAGGGGTGCCATAGCGTTGTTTGATGTTATGTGAAGCCATGATGACAGTGTTGATATTTGGGGGCCATAGTCCGGGGCTTTGAGTGAATCTGGTGTAAATGTATAATTAGTTTATAAATAGGTAAAATGTTCTCTTGGTGTAATACATAAACTGTAAGACAAATTTTCTAATGGATAATAAAGATTATTACATTATTAACAACCCACATGTTAAAAAAACTGGACACACTTCATTGTTCCTTATCATTCAATTCCACTAAATGTCGCTATTACAGCATAGAATGGGTTGCCTGAGCCAGCCAGGAAAACCAATGACTTGGCAGAATATTAGTCATTGGTTAATATGCATGACTAGCTGCATGACGATTAGGACGTAATCATCTTCTTTTTTGAAGTAACGTCTGTATTATATAAGATAAGATGTCAAGGTGATCAAAGCATGTGAGCATGTATGGAAAGAGATGTGTGTGTTTTATCACAAAGTTCAAGTCTAGAGTTTCGGCCACTTTAGTCACATGATAAGTTGTAAAGGGAAAACATCATCTCAAGAGAGAGACACAAAATGCCCCCAGAAAGAATGAGCTTGTCCAATTCTAATGTTGAATTCAAGAGGGAAAAAGATTGTTTCACATTTTTCCTATTGGAATGTAATTAATAAAACATGGCCATTGACACAAGCTGAATCCAAAGATTTGAAATTAAGACTTACTCTGTTTTGCAAAATATTTTTTTGACTTGGTTAAATATTGTTTCTTTGTCCTGGCTATCAACATCTAGTACCAGTTTTTTCCCACCACCTGAAAATACAAACATACTTTTACTATCATGTTAACATTATAATAATAATAAATAATAATAAAAATACTTGTCTTCAAGTCCAAAGATTAATGAGTGCATTTTTTCACATGGCTACGCAGCCCCAGCTGCGACTTACATATTTTGCCACATCCAAAGCATAACCATTGTCAGGCAGTGGTTGATAAAGATTCTCCTTTCACTGCCTTCGTATGTCCTCTGCATGGATATTTTTGGTTTCAGATGTGTATCCAGCAGTTTTGTTCTGAAGCTGCCTGCAGCCAGCTGCTCTCTTCTATGTCAGTTAAAGCAAGTAGGTACCAAAGCTGATCTTTAAAGCGTTTCTTTGGGACACCACCTTTCAGCTCACCATTTAGAAATGTATGTAATACATAAATGATCATAGACTTCAACATGGTTTTGTGCCTCTTCCTCATGTGGCTAGTGAGACCTGAGTGACCCCGGAATATTCGGCTGCACACACTGGGTAGGTTATTCCAGCTGGAGCTTATTTCAGTTGTCATGGTTTTTTTCTTTGCTTTTCTTCTTAAAATACTAACATTTCTCACTATCCAGGATCTCTGCAAACTGCACCACACAACACAACCAAATCAAAGAACTTGACAACTGAGGGCCCCAAAGTAATGTAAAACTTTAATGTCCATTAAATCACAACCAATACTGTACAATTGGCAACAACGTAGCACAGACTGTACAAAAACTTTGCCGCAACTCTGTATCAGGCTCCACTGGCTCTTCGCCTTTTCCCGGACTACTACTCAATATTCTTGGTTCTAGACTCTGACTTCGATTCATACATGTGAAATAGCAAGGTAATGTGAAGTGACCTGACTCTGACACCTTTGCTTTAGGCCTTCTCGAACCCAATGGAATGTTGCTCGAACATTCTGGTTGATCACATGACTACATTTGATGTGACTTGCCTGAGCACTATTCACAACACAGATCCTTTCCAAACTGTCACTCATCACGGCTGGCTGTCAAAACTTGTCCCCAGTTGACTGCTCATCTAGCACTGGCATGGGGTGATTTGCATCAGCTAAAAACACACACACCAGTAACCCCATCTGGTTTATAACACTACACTAATGCAGATAGCTTTTGATTGGAAGGCATGGGAAACTTAAAACTGCACTGCCTGTAATAGCATCACCAGGAAGTAAGTGAAACACTTGTTTCATCCTAAACTTTTTCATGCTAATTATGCAAACCAATACTTACTGAAAAAGAACTGAATGTATGGAGAAGGAGTCATGTTGTTGAAAACATACATATTCACATTAGGATTCTTGTACTGCATCTGAGCAAAATGCCAAAAGACAAAATTCCTGTAAAAAAAATTCATTACAAGTATAGTTGTAACACTGCAGCACTTACATTTATTTTAGTTACTTCATATTATTTCATTTGTTACTTTAAAAAATTAAAATTGTTACATATGGACAAAATAATAATATACATATCTTTCTCTAGCATTGAACATGAAACAACACTATGTATAAAAAATATAGGTTCAATTTTAATAATATTACAATTAATATGACCAATTTTATTTCTATTAACTAATAAGAATAACTATCATCTAAACATTTTTATCAACTAATGAGACTAGCAATCACCATCAAACTTCATTTGAGTGAGAGATCTTATCTTATCTTATATGATACAGACGTTACTTCAAAAAAGAAGATGATTACGTCCTACGCGTCATGCATTTAGTCATGCATATTAACCAATGACTTAAATTCTGCCAAGTCACTGGTTTTCCTGGCTAGCTCAGGCAACCCATTCCATGCTCTAATAGCACTAAGGAAGAAGGAGTATTTGTACAAATTTGTCCTAGCATATGGGACGAGGAATGTGCCTTTATCTTTGTGTCTTTCTGAGTATTTTATTAAATTTTGTTTTTGTATTTGAAGATTATGGTTCAGTGTTTTATGTATAATCTCTTTCAAAAGCCTAGGACATTAACCCCCTACTGTTGTGCATAATGCACATACTGTATGTGACCATAACGATCAAGAGCTTATGGCTTTCTCGACCTGCCAAGAAGGAAATCTAAAAGTCTGGGGCAGTCGAAAAGAATATGAGACACTAGTCTTCATCCTTGGATTGGGGGCACAGTGGGTCAAAGTTTGACATGAACGCAGCAAAATATTAACTAATGGGTCAGAGGCTTGTCATGCACTGTGAAAATATGAGACACAGTTTATTCTTTCTTCCTGCATTGGAGGCATTGTGAGTCAAAGTCTGGACTAAACAGAGTAAAATATTAACTAATGGAACACAAGCCCATCATACACTGTGCTACAATAGTTTGTTTCTGATTTATCTCAAGATTTTCTGAAATGCTAACGTCTTGAGTCTTAATTTTAAAAAACACACCAGTAACTCAAAACAAATTTAAGACCTATTTTTGTCTAATCCCTTTGCTTATAAAATACTTACTCTGTGCCTGCACTAGGAGGGTGTTCCAAGTTAAAATTGAACGCAACCATTTTAACGCTGTCTTTCAAAACAAGCCTCCCATTTTCTAAGTAATTTAATGTTCTCCGTATAGGAGCGGCACCTTTCATAAAAGGCATGCTGAATTGGAAAAAAAAAAAAAAAAAAAGGCTGTAATTAGAGCATGGTTTGCCACTTTCATGTTTTATTTCTAACATTAAATCAGAAGTAGAGCTGAGTAAAAAAAAAAAAGAACAATATGCAACAGAAAATTTGAAATAATTTAACTGCTTTCAATATCTTTTCTTTTTTTTTAATTGTAGGTAACAATTTATTGAACACTTAAAGAAACATACAAAAAAATAAGCAATTAAGTGACAAACACTGATAGGTTTTATTTGATCACATATTTTAACAAAACTTATTTAAATAGTTTCTTCTGGAATGCAAAGAGTGCCACTCATATTTGTATCACAAAACAACATGTTAATTTTTAAAAGTAAAAAAAAAAAAAAAAAAAAACCCAGCTGACTAACCCTTCCAAAAAAAAACCCAGCTGACTAACCCTTCCAAAAAAAAAAAAAACCCAGCTGACTAACCCTTCCAATTCCTTAGTATATATACAGTTCACTTCACACTTTTTTCTTAATGATAAAAGTACATAAAACTTAATCCTGTGGTAACAATTACTTACATTTTTGTTTACTGTGTTTAGTTGTCTTCAATTAAAAACATCAAATTTGGCAACTCCTGTAAATAAGGACACAACATTTGTTTAATAAATACAAAAAGGCAACTGTTTTTAAAAAGCCTAGACTTTAAGGCCTAAAATCTATTGGGCAATTTTTTTTTTTAATGCAAGGAAATTCTAATTATAAATGGTTTCCAAAGAATAGCAGATCACTAAGATTCAAATTAAAGAATTCAACTCATTTTTGGTACCCTATATTTGTAATAATAAAGTAGGTGAGACAATCACCTACAACTTAAAAGAAAGAATTTTATTTGACACACATGTCACAAGACTAAATTACACGATGTTCTTACTCCATACCAACATGGCTTTAGGAAATATAGATCATGTGAAACACAACTAATAGGACTAATTGATGATTTTTCAAAAGGTTTAGATAATAGTGAGCAAATAGATGCTATCTTACTAGATTTTTCCAAGGCTCTTGACAAAGTTCACCACCATTGTTTGCTTAAAAAACTAAAATATTTCGGCATTAATGGTCCATTGCATCAGTGGATTAAAGATTTTCTGATAGGGAGAGAACAAACTGTAATAATAAATGGCTCTAAATCAACACCAATAACAGTAAACTCAGGTGTACCACAAGGAACAGCCTTAGGTCCACTACTATTTTTAATTTACATAAATGATTTACCAAACTGCATTAGTTCAGGAACAAAAGTCAGATTATTTGCAGACGATTGTATAATATATAGAACAATAAAAACAACACAAGACACAGAAATTTTACAAAGAGAATTAGATGAATTACAGAAATGGGAATCAAATTGGAGCATGTCTTTCCACCCAGAAAAATGTCAGTTATTAAGAGTAACAAAAAACTATAACAAATTAATTCCACTTATCTTATTCATGATAAACCAGTAACACAGACTAAAAACACAAAGTACCTAGGTATTATAATAAATTAAAAACTGTCATGAAATTTCCATATTGATGTAACTATAAAAAAATCAAACAAAGCATTTGGGTTTATTAGAAGAAATTTCTATAAATCAAATAAGAACATAAAACTAAAATATTATTTAACCTTGGTTAGGCCAATAATAGAATATGCATCCTCTGTTTGGGACCCCTCAACTCAAGAAAACATTAAGAAACTGGAACAGACACAAAATAGAGCAGTGAGATTCATAACAAATGAATATTCACATTTGACTAGAGTAACACCTTTAGTAAAATCACTAAATTTAGAAATCCTTCAGGATAGAAGACTTGTAGAAATTATACACAAAACACTGAACCATAATCTTCAAATACAAAAACAAAATTTAATAAAATACTCAGAAAGACACAATATAAAGGCACATTCCTCGTTCCATATGCTAGGACAAATTTGTACAAAAGCTCCTTGTTCCCTAGCGCTATTAGAGCATGGAATGGGTTGCCTAAACTAGCCAGGAAAACCAGTGACTTGGCGGAGTTTAGGTCATTGGTTAATATGCATGACTAAATGCATGACGCGTAGGACGTAATCATCTTCTTTTTGGAAGTAACGTCTGTATCATATAAGATAAGAAGAAGATAAGAAACCCACTCTATGTTCTAAGTGCACTAGGGAAGAAGGAGCACAGACTAGGGAAGTAAAGCACTTGTATGAATATTTCATAGCGATGGAATAAGAAATATGCCTTTATCTTTATATCTTTCTGAGTATATTTTATTAGGTTTTGTTTTTGTATTTTTATTTGTAAATTATGGTTCAGTGTTTTATGTATTTTTATAGCTAATTTGTTTTTATTTTTCTGTTCTGAAGTGTCTCTAAATTTAGTGATTTCATTAATTGAGTAAATATTCGTTTGCAGTAAAACTTATGGCTCTATTTTGCGTTGACTGTTTCTTTATTTTCTTGACTACTTAGACTAATCAAAATTGAATTGACATTATATTAATTATATAACATTTAGACTCCCATAGTGTTAGATAGACTAGAGCTATTATAATCTATATTTAAATTCACCCCTGCCTCTTATGAATTTATAGTAATTAGTACGAGGGGTGATAACGACATTCATGGCTGGGAAACATAGTTAGCTCTCAATCACTCCTCATGGCATGAAGCTGTGAGTGTCAGAGTCTCAAGATACAAGGCAAGGAGAGTGGCCAGTATCAAAGAACGCAAGCCAACAAAAAGCTGAGAAAAGCAGGCCTAACTGTAGTTGACCCAACCTACTCATGCTATGTGTGTGGCCGGCTTTTTAAAGTTCATAGAGAATAAGAAAATGTGCTAATCTTCTAATAAGGAGGAGCTAATATATATATATATATATATATATATATATATATATATATATAGAGAGAGAGAGAGAGAGAGAGAGAGAGAGAGAGAGAGAGAGAGAGAGAGAGATCTACTAGATCTATCATCTCTAAGATTATAAATTATCTATACATTATATATATCTGATATAGATCTACATTATAATAGCTTGAGATATAACATTATAAAGCTTCAAGTCAGCTCTAATCTATCACTATCACAGAAAAGAGAAGTAACAGTGCAAAAAATCTAGATCTAGATCTGCACTAATATTAACATAGTTAAAGTACTACTACTATAGTAAAGTGCAGCCTCGATTTGTATAGAGGCTAGATCAGTTCACTTTTTATTTGCTAAAACTTTTTTATCTGAATGTTTACCAAATTACTACTATATTGCTACTGCACATGCACTTTTGTTCTTCACTTCCGACACATACTATTTCCTTTTCCTTGTAAAGATAAGTTCATGATGAGGTCAAACTCAAGAGGTGTGGAATTATTATTTTTTTTACCTCCCGGTAGTGAAGGAAATGGGTCACGGGCTTATGCCATTTATGGCTATTTTAAAGTCTGATGGCTCATCATCTCAAAGAGACTATTTGAAGTTGTGGAGCGCGGGAAAGGTGGCAGTAGATATGGTGTTCTTACGCTGGAGTAAAAAGAAAATGACTTCATAGTGAAAATTAAAGATTAAAACATGTTTTAGATATATATATTTTCATTGATCTGCTCAAGCCTTCTATCAGCCTGATCGAGCTTACTAACTAGGGGAGAAATCTGATTGAGGAAAAGTACGCTTGGCGATACCTACCATACACCTCTTTGACCTCATATTTAATTTTAACTAAGCCAAGTGATACATTAAATCAGATATATTTCTATAGACAAAAGGATGAGGAATTCAGAGATACCATCGTTTTTTTCATAGGTCAGACCGTTATGGTGCTATAAAAATCCAAACGTGAGAATCGCTGCCAGCGGGCTTAAGTTAATGCGATCGAACTACGCACTTTACTCTCTAAGTATACTCTGGAAGTCTAATAAAAAATTATGCCAAGTCGCCCAAGTGCTTAAATTTTGCTTAGTGCAATTACTGAATTAGTCTTAGGCTAGGGCACTAGACTAGGGCTTAGTAATTAGACTTCTTATAACTTATAGTATACTGGATAAGGAGATACTCATCAGTCATCATGATCTAGGCTATAGACTATATATATAGATTCTAGTTAAAGTACTTATAGATTATAATACTAATATAATAGATAGCTAATTATTATATTAATTATTCCCTCAAATGGCTCAATTCAAGACAATTGATGAATTTAGTTAGACTAACTTAGACTGTTGGCTGTTGGTTAGAGATTAGAATTAAAGATGAAGTTATGATTCTGACTATCTGATTCTGACTGAGTCGAGTTAAGTATAATCTATACAGTTCTATAGATTAGATTCTAAGACTAAATTATGAACTCAACTAACTTTACTTTCTAAATGTCAATCTCAATTCAAGTTTCTTCCAATTTTAACTCAAAACTTTCTGATTCTGTGTGACAAAATTTGAAAAATGAGTCAATGACAGTCACAGTCACAGTGATGGAGAAGTTTAGCTAGGATTAAAAAAAAATTACATTTGGAGTTATCTGCCCATAATACAAAACAAATAGTGTCTATTCTGAACCAACTGGAAATTGTTAATCAATCTTATCTTATCTTATATAATACAGACGTTACTTCAAAAAAGAAGATGATTACGTCCTACGCGTCATGCATTTAGTCATGCATATTAACCAATGACTTAAATTCTGCCAAGTCACTGGTTTTCCTGGCTAGCTCAGGCAACCCATTCCATGCTCTAATAGCACTAGGGAAGAAGGAGTATTTGTACAAATTTGTCCTAGCATATGGGACGTAAAAATAAAATAATGCAGCAAAAAGATTTACATTGAATTTGTAAAAAATTGAATGCACAAATAATCTCTTCAACGCTAGTCTAGAGCCTTGCCAAGTTAAGAATGCTAAAAAAATCTCATTCACATTCCTTTCTAACTAATTATCTAGACTCTAATACTTTGTGATTCTTGTTTACTGACGAATATATTATAGATCTATATGAATATATCTACTACTGACTAGACTAAGAGTTATTTAAGCACTCTTTAGTCTTTTATGCAGCAGTAGCAAGGAATTTTGTTGAAATTAATGTAGAGATTGTGTTTTGGAAACTTAAACCCGATTGTATTACATCTAGATTTACTCGTCTATAGTCAGTAAGAGTAACTAAGGTAACTAGATCTAGTGCAACTAGTTGAACTAGTGCTGCTATGACTGTTATTGTTAGATCTAGATCTAGACCTAGTAGTAGTTTATGCTATTCGGACACCTATAGATAGATCTAGATTTATATAGAGAGAATATAGAGGATTCATTTAGGCAAGAATGGCTATCGTAACTGTAGGGGCCTATATACTACAAAAGATCATCTGTATTAGAAATGTATTAAATTAATAAACAAAAAAACACAAACATTCAACACACATCTAATCATGCAAACCCCAAACATTCAACACACATAAAATAAACATCTACCCAGTTACTTCTAGTAGGTCTAGATTACTCTAGATCTAAGCATTTAACTTCATTCAATGTACCAAGCTCACTTCAAACATTTGCCCATTTATTCTCTATTTAAAAAAACAACAACAAACGAACAAATATAATATAAGATCATTTTTATTGATGTCCAAAAACTCCAGGCTGTCCGAAATAAATTTTGGTAAGAAAATCGTAATTTAATTCGGACACCGTATTAATTTTTTTTTGGTATGGAATTACAAATAAATTAGCTCCAAAAAACAGAATAAATATTGTCTGGCTCATTAGTATAGACTTAGCCAATCAAAAAATATAGTCTTAACTCTAGGAAGAGGTAAAGTCATCCGGGTAACATAGGAAAAAACAACCTGACTAACAAATTTGAAATTTGTTTTTCTTACATAAAAAGACAGCTAAATGGAATTAAATGGGTTAGAATCAATGGAAAATGGACAAGCACATTATACAGCGCGCTAGTTTTATAATACATATTAAAATAATTATTTAATGACCACAAAAAACAGCGAATGTCCGAATTCATGTAATGTCCGAAATAAATAAACTACTATATAATAATTATAAAATTATAATAATATAATGTAGACTCCCGATCTAGATGTAGATTTTGAATTTTCTCTACTAGACCTAAGACTAGAAATTAGAATGACTAGTGTCTAGTCTAGATTCTAATTCAAAATTAGATTCTTAGTGTTTCTACATAATATTATTAATATAGATTCCAGATAGATCTATTTCTGGAGACTGGAGGCCGCGGGAAATCTGTTATAAGTTATAAAATGGTTTAATTTAATAATTTATACACCTAAAATTAGCGCGGGTCCTATACAAGTGCTGGGCCCACTGCGGTCACATAGGTTGCAGTGGCCTAAGGTTGGCCATGCAAAATAGCGGTGTATGCTACGCCGCCGGTCGAGTATTTATTAGACTCTATATTTTGCATATTGAATTATTGTGTATCTCTTTGCAGACATCAAAATCTCATTTGGCTTTAGCAGTTTTAGCTTGTATACTTGGAAGTCCTTTACAAATTGGTCTGAATACTGCAATCTTGAATGCACCTCAAGAGGTAAGCTAAGTTTTATAGGTTATCAATATTTTAAATTATTGTCTTTTTTTTTTTTTTTATTTCACCTTCTGAATAAAGAAACATACAATGAGTACCAGTTTTATAGATTCGTAACTCTGTGTAACTCGTAAACAAAACTTTTGATTTTGTCATCAGAATGGAGAACCTACAAGTAGCAGCCATTGCAGTCATTTGTTTGGCAGTTTCAAGACCTCGAATCAGGTTGATTTGAACCCCCAGGAAATGCTTTGTTTCTTACCCTGATTTTTCTTTTCGATTTCTTTCTGACTCTTTTTTTTTGCTACTCAGATATGTCTCTCTTTTTCTTTCTAAGAGTTGTTTTTGTTTTAAATAGTTTGAGGGGTGGGGGCGGTGGCTGGCAGGATTTGAACCTATTACCATCATGTTGACAGTCCAGAGATAGTCAATGCTACCAAATAAAATATGCTTAAAATATTTCCATTTATTGTTTATTTAGAAGATTACAAGTAAATGATTAATTTCTTGCATTCTTTACACACAAAAAAATGAAATTAAACCAACTATGCATTTAAACAAGAAAAGAAAACTTTATGACTATGCTGCGATCAGTTTCATTCTTTTTAAATATTTTTAGCATATTATTGTATTATTGTAACGTTTCTCACTATCCAGGTTTTCGACAAACTGCACCACACGACACAACCAATTCAAAGATTATGACAACTCAGGGCTCCAAAGTAATGGAACAGTTTAATGTCAAATAGGCTTAAATGACAGCCAATACTGTACCATTGGCAACAACGTAACACTGACTGTACAAAAACTTTGCCTCTTCCTTGCCTTGTACTCAATTCTCTCTTCCGGATTGACTTCACTCCATGCTGGTTATGTCTCTGACTTTTCCTCGTACTCATGAAATAGCAAGGTAATGTTAAATGACTTTTTGACTCTGACTCATTCGCTTTTATATAGGCTTCTTATAAGCCTTCTAGAACTGGATGGAACATCTTTGACTATTCTGGTTGATTCTATGACTACATTCGACGTGACTTGTCTGATTCCTTATCATAACACAGGTCCTTCCCGAACTGGCGTGTACTGTAACTCATCTTGGTTAACCATTTGTCCAGTGCTGGCCTGGGGCAATTTGCCTCAACTAAAAACACACACAGCACTACCTTCCCCCCCCCCCCCCCCCATTTATGTCACCACCAGGTTTGTAATATTATTGTGCACTGGGTTTTCAAAGCCTACTCTTCTTCAACTTTTTGCTGCTGAGCTGTAAACTCTTATGCAGTCTATGCCAAGGAAAAAAAAAGCATGCTGAAAAAAAAAAAGACAGCGAGTTGGCTATACTGATTTGTTGCGATAATAGGGTCTGTCTAAGTGAAAGAAATTAGGAAATTCAAAGAGGATATGATTGACAGTTTTATAAGGGTGGTTGCAATATCCACAGACTGGTGAGAGTGTGGGACTTATTCTGTCGAGGTGAAAATTTAAAGATATGTCTCCTGTTTTTAGTTGAAATGATTTGCTCTTTGCAGGGGAGGAATGGATAGTTTGGAGTTTGCTTGACATGGTCGTCTCTCTGTACGTAGCTCAACTTACTATGCGGAAACAAGTTTCTTCTACATTTACTAACAAAAATGTGTTTATTCTTAGCTACTGGTTGTGTGATAGGCCTTTCAGGGCCACGTTTAAACACTGCCAGCTTCCATCCCTTGGTTTCCTAGATTTGAGCCAGGAGATAGTAATCTTTTTTTTTTGAAGGAATGTCTGAAACTATACTCTGTTTCTGCATGTTTCTATATAATTTATTTTTCCTCTACAGGTGATCAAAGATTTTTTCAATGAAACCTACTTTGATAGGTATGATGAAGTCATGTCAGACTCACTGCTTACAATGCTCTGGGCAATGACTGTGGCCCTTTTTTGTGTTGGGGGCATGATGGGAGGAGTTTCTGCTGCATATTTTGCTGGGAAATTTGGAAGGTGAGGAGAAGTGATTGTTTGAATAAGGAAAGAAAGAACAATTTGAAACAGAAATATTTTTTTTACGCCCTTTAACTTACAGGGGACTGTCACGAGCTGTTTTCACCTTCACCTTTCCCTAAGTCTGTTGAATCCTTAGCCACCAAACAAGATCTGTTGACAGTCTATCTCTATTCCTCTCTTGTCTTTTGTCTTGAATTTATTTCAATAATGGGCCTGTCCATTATTTTATGTTGTCTTCTCATCGCTTTTTCTGTCTGCCTCTTCTTCTTTTTCCTGGTACTGCTCCCTGAAGGAAGGTCTTTGCGTGCCCTGAGGACGTTGTGATATGTTGATAGAATTTTAAGCTTGTGCTTTTTTACTTTTTTAATAGTCTGGTAGGCCACCCACGCTTTCATCTTGCCTTCCACAAGATGAGCCATCATGATCTTGCCACTGATGGAGGCAAATGAGTCTGGTAGGTCACTGTTTCATCAAAGTTTGGCCAGTTCCTTCCATTTTTTGTTTTCAACTTTCCATTTACTCTGCCATCCCAAAGTTTCAGTCTGTATGAAAACCATCTATTAGGAAAGCAATATTTTTAAACTAAGTTTTAAAAAAATTGTTTGGAACACTGTTGATATCAAACAAGCAGTTTAATTATTAGGTGATTATGTACCCAAATTTAATACATAATAATGTGGAAAAGTAAACTAGCTAAATGTTTCAGGATAAGAGAATTGAAGTTATTTTCATTTGTCAAAAGTTCATTTTTTAACTACAAAGTGTAATAGCTAATTAATTTCATAGCACCACCTTAAATATATATATATTTTTTTTTTTAAATTTTTTTAATTTTAGAATTATGCTATTTGAAGACTCTAAATGGATTTAACTTTTTTTATAGAAGAAATTAAATAGAAATGTTTTTGCGCAGTAGTTAGGTTTTGTTTTATTGTAATGATAGACAGAAATTAGAACTGTGGTTAATCATCATCATCATTGAACATTGTAACATAATAGTATTATATGTACATTTGCACACTAGCGCGTCAGTGCAACACCGCTTGTGTTTACGTAATAAATGGAGTTCCTAATATGTCTTCCCTCTTAAACACTAGTTTGTTATTTGTGTAACACGAATATTTTACATGGTGTCAGAATAAAACTTGAAAAGCTGTCCAGACAAAGGTTTTTATTAATCTAATAATGGCTTCTTTTTATTTTGAGCAACCAATCTTGAATTGGAATGCTAAAGATCTGTATCAAGAGTTTATAAGATTTCAACAGCAGGTGAGCTTTTGTTTCAAAGGACCGTTAGCTGGTGCCGATAGTAAACAAAAAGCCGGATGGCTGGGAATGTGGATAGGTCAACAAGGCCGTGAAGTTTACAAAACTCTAAATATTACTGATAATGAAGAGGGAGATCCGCAATTGCTATTAAAGAAAATAGAAGACTACATAAGGCCAAGACAAAATAAAAGAGTGTCTAGATTTAGAGCACATCAGAGAAAGCAGGAAGAAGGAGAAAGTTTTGATAACTTTGTTAAAGACCTAAAGCTTCTCATTATGGACTGTGAGTATGACAACCCAGACGATATGCTTATTGATTTGATCATTAGTGGAGTCATACACGAAAAGGTACAATTAAGACTTCTTGATCAGGGACAGAAGTTGACCCTTAGCAAGGCTATAGAAATAGGACAACAATATGAGATGTCGCAAAGCCAAGTGAAAATGTTTAGGGGCCAAGAAGTTCTAGCGATCAAGAGAGGGTCACACAATGTACTAAAGCAGAAGTCTAAAGATAACTCAGATAAATTATGTAGTAAATGCGGCAAGAACCACGAAAAGGGAAAATGTCCAGCAATAGGAACCACATGCAATTTCTGCAAAAAGAAAAACCACTGGTTTCAAATGTGCAGAAAAAGACGCAACGTCAATCTAGTAGAAGATGACAGTCACAGTGATGAAAATATTATACCTGTTAGCACTGCAAGTAGCCAGTATAGAAAGGGTAATATTGAGAACATCAATGTCGTCGAAGACAAGTGGACTGTAAAACTAGTCGTGCATGGCAAGACATTAATTTTTCGTATCGACACTGGTGCAAGATGTAACATTCTTGTCAAGTCAGAGTTTGAAAAGCTCAAAGACAAAGTAAAACTTGCTTATTCAGCAAAGTCGCTCAAGTCTTACTCTAATCATGTTATTAAGACTTTAGGAGCAGTAGTGCTACCTTTGAAAAATAATATCCAAGAGGTGAAAGCAAGGTTTGAGGTAGTAGACATTAGTCAAGAGAACATTTTGAGTGGTGACACAGCAGAATGTTTAGGACTACTACAACGGATTGACACCATAGAATCCAAGGCAGAAGACGAGTTACAAAGAGAGTTTCCTGAAATGCTGAAAACAACTGTAACACTGCCAGGAGAATACAAGATTCAGTTACAGGAAAATGCTAAAGGAGTTATCCATCCACCACGTCGCTTAGCAGCATCACTACGCAATAAAGTTGAAGAAAAACTTAAAGAAATGCAAGCTGATGGATTTATTACTCCAGTACATGAACCTACTGAATGGGTTAGCTCCATGGTTGTTTCGTTCAGGAATGACAAAGTGAGATTATGTGTTGATCCAAAAGATCTCAATAAAGCAATCAGACGGGAACATCACCCGATGAAAACTATTGAAGATGTGATCACTAATATTCCAAATTCGAAGATGTTCTCAGTTCTCGATGCCAAGTCAGGGTTTATGCAAATAAAGCTTGAAAGAGAATCTTCATTTCTCACAACTTTCAACACACCTCTGGGAAGATATAGATGGTTACGATTACCTTTTGGTATCAAATCAGCGCCAGAAATTTACCAAAGAATTATGCATGAAATGCTTCAAGGTATTGAAGGAGCATATGTCATCATAGACGACATTCTAGTAGCTGGTAGAGATGTTGAACATCATGATCACATTTTGAAACAAGTCATGCATAGAGCAACGGAGTACAATCTAAAGCTGAACTATGACAAGTGCAAGATAAGGCAAAACAGAGTACCTTATATGGGTCACATCTTGTCAGAGAAAGGTTTAGAACCAGATCCAGCAAAGATAAAGGCAATTATTGACATGCCAGCTCCTCAAGACAAAGATGGAATCAGAAGATTTCTAGGTTTAATTCAGTACCTAGCAAAATTTATTCCTAATCTAAGTCAAGCAGATGCTCCAATACGAAAGCTTCTAAAAGATGATGTAGAATTTCAATGGAATCATGAACAAAACAAGAGTTTTGAAGAATTGAAACATCTTTGTACAAACCCTCCAGTTTTGTCATATTATGATGTCAACAAGAACGTAGAGATAGAATGTGATGCAAGTAAAGATGGACTGGGAGCAGTATTACTCCAGGAAGGCCGTATAATTGCATACGCATCAAGAGCTCTCACAGATACAGAAACAAGATATGCTCAGATTGAGAAGGAAATGCTCTCAATTGTGTATAGTACAAGCAAATTTCACTGCTACATATTTGGTAAGGAAGTAACAGTTTATAATGATCACAAACCTCTGGAGCAAATCTTCAAGAAACCTCTATTGTCAGCACCAATGAGAATACAGAAGATGCTAATAAGACTACAGTGGTATGATCTAAAAGTCTGTTACAGAAAAGGCAAGGAAATGTTTATCTCCGATACACTTTCTCGTGCACATCTACCAAATACTGATACACAGACATGTGAATTTACAGATGATTCAGTGCATATGATCTCTGTAAGTGATTCGAAATACAGTGAAATTAAAGACTGTACAAGCAAGGAACTTTCAATGCTTCTGGAAGTAATTATGACTGGTTGGCCAGACACAAGAAGCGAGACTCCAATTGAAGTCAGACCATATTGGGATTCAAGAGACCAGTTATCAACTTCGGATGGTATTATATACAAAGGTCTGAGAATAGTCATTCCACCAAGCTTACGTAAATACATGCTAAATCTGATTCACAAGTCTCACTTAGGAATAGTCAAGTGTAAGCAGCGAGCCAGAGAAGTCATGTATTGGCCAGGCATGAATGCAGACATTGAAGTGACAGTTAGGGATTGTAGCAGGTGTGCTGAACATCAGAATCAAAATGTGTCAGAGCCGCTAATGCCTACCAAGACACCAGACCTTCCATACAGCATGGTTGGGTGTGATCTGTTTAACTTTGAGGGTAAAAAGTATGTTCTTCTAGTTGACTACTTCTCAAAGTTTATTGATGTCAAAGAACTGTCACAGGAAACCACATCAGATATCATCGAAGCAATGAAGAGTATATTCGCATGCCATGGAATACCTAGAAGGTTAAGGTCAGATAGCGGGCCACAGTTCTCTTCAAGGGAATTCCTGAATTTCTGTAAATCATACGGAATAGAGCATGAAATGTCGAGTCCTCATTTTCAGAGTTCTAATGGTGAGGCTGAAAGAGCTATTCAAACAGTGAAGAAACTTTGGAAGAAAAGCGAAGACAAATTTCTGTCGCTATTAGACTACAGAACTACTCCACTGAGTAATATTAATTTGTCGCCAGCACAATTACTCATGGGACGCCGACCCAGAAATTTGTTACCTTCTAGCGAGGAAATACTCACACCTAAGACACCAGATCTCAAGGTGGTGAAGAAACACTTTGACTCCGTAAAACAGTCTCAGAAACATTATTATGATAAGAGGAAAGGAGTTAAGAGTCATAATCCACTACAAGACGGAACGGCAGTCAGAATGCAACTTAATTCTAAGTGGAAACCAGGAACAGTAGTTTCGAAGCATTCTAAGCCTAGATCATATAATGTCAAAAGTGGAAATAAGGTCTACAGAAGAAACAGAAAACACATCAGAAAGTCTTCTGAGAAAGCAAACAGATTTGACAACAATTATGACTTTCCAGATGACATCTCAGAACAACCAGAACCTCTAGATCTAGAGAGTCCAAGATTACAAACTACACTAGATTGTGAGCCGCCACTACACACTGCTTCTTCTAACACCGCTAGACCACATGAACCTTACGTAACACGCTCAGGCAGAATAGTTAACAAACCCAAGAGATTTGATTTGTGATGAACTGATTAGACTTTTTAGTTGACTAGTTTGTTAGTTATTCTGATAAATAGATTTTCTAAATTAAAGAAGAGAGATGTAACATAATAGTATTATATGTACATTTGCACACTAGCGCGTCAGTGCAACACCGCTTGTGTTTACGTAATAAATGGAGTTCCTAATATGTCTTCCCTCTTAAACACTAGTTTGTTATTTGTGTAACACGAATATTTTACAAACATCATTAGACTGTATTCTTTCCTGCAGCAGGGGCACAGTAAGTCAAAGCTTGGCCTGAACTTTGCAAAATATGAGCCAATGGAATAGTGGCCCATACTGCACTGTGGTGTAATAGCTTGTTCAGGCCTTGGCAACCTCCACCATGGGGGGAGGCATGATCAGGGTGCCTGGTGTGCTTCCATACTTTCTGGACATTTTGGTACTCGTGTCAATACTGAAACCATTTTTCCATTTCTATTTTTTTGGATTTATGCCAGGACATGATGGAAACTTACAGCCTGCTAGGTAGGTGTTGTTAACTCTCCAGGGTAGGCTAAGGAGTCTGCAACAGTGTTGCCAGTCACAGACTGTGATTAATAGCTTTTAGTTCATTAAGAATATGATTTATTTTTTTTAGTTGTTGTTTTGCTTACACCGAGGTGTGGTGATTGAGTGGTAAAGTGCTTGGCTTCAGAACCGGGGGTCCTAGGTTTGAATCCTGGTGAAGACTGGGATTTTTTATTTTGGGATCTTTGGGCGTCTCCAAATCCACTCAGCTCTAATGGGTACCTGACATTAGGTGCAGTAAAGTAAAGGCAGTTGGTCATTGTGCTGGCCACGACATCCTTGTTAACCATAGGCCACAGAAATAGATGACCTTTACATCATTAGCCCTATCTTAAGGTCTGAAAGGGGACTTTTTATTTATTTTTTTTACACCATTGTGGTTTACAAAAATTTTGTCTTCTTTCATTTAGGAAAGGTACTCTACTCTTGAATAATGCTGTTGCCTTTACCTGTGCTGCTCTCCAAGGCTGCAGCAAAGTCTCCAACTCTTTTGAGGTGTTGATTGCTGGACGTGTTGTGGCTGGCATTTGTTGTGGTGAGAACTACATTGAACTCTTTGTTTCTGGTGATATTGTTGATACTTGTTTCTGTTTGTGTAACATTGTTAGAATGTGTTCAAGGCAATGATGAAGTGAGTAGCTGTAATAGTGATAATCATCTTAAATTATCCATGAGGGAATTGGTCTTACAAATTGTGCATAAATAAAAATACATTAAAACACATTAGTAACATAGTTGAAAAGGATTATAAAAATAAAATCTAAATCTATTTACAAAATGTTATTATTGAGAAAACAGTTAAAAAGGCTTTTTATTTTTTAAAGTGATACTAAAAAAAAAGGAATAGTAAGAAATATTTGTTGTACATGTTTCAGATGTTTCTTCAGAGTTGAAGATAATTAACTTCCTAGTCCAAACTTCCTCCAGAACGACGGGGGATGGTAGCGGGTAGGGTATGACAACCGAACGACAGTTTAGCGCGCATACTGCAACACCATGCAGCCATGCCCTTTAAATTAATTAGTTCTTTAAATTAATATCCTTTTTTTTTTTTATTTTGTACAAGGTAAGGCTTGCAAATAAAAAAAAAGACATAAGATAGTTTTGTTCTTGTTTGTTTACTAAAAGTGTTAAGTTTTATCAATTTCCACTTGTCCCATGTCTATGCTATTTAAACATCTTTTATACTTACACTGTGTATAAGTAGCAGTCAGCAGAATCTATTCTATACACTTAGTAAAAGCAATTTATCCCATATCCTGTGGTTTATATATATACACGGTAGGCATTGTCTTTATTTCCAAACATTATGGTTCAGGAAGATGTTTTACGTCAAACTCAATTAGCATGTGTTTTCCAAAATGATGTCCAGCGTGCCTGAGGACTGGGGAGCTTTCCATGAAATCTGAATGAACTTAGAATAATAATTGTCTAATTGTCCCTAATTGATGCAAGTGTCAGAGTCTAAAAATGTTTACATATTGTTACCTTTTGAAAAAAAAATGCTTAAAATTGTATAACTATGGTTTGTATTTTGCTCCAATGAAAGGTTTAAACTCTGCTGTTGCACCATTGTATCTTGCCAAAATAGCACCAATTTCTCTGCGAGGTTTTTGTGGGACTTGCAGCCAGTTGTCAATCACATTTGGAGTTCTCATCTGGGGAATTCTGGGAATGAAACTTGTACTGGGCACTGAAACCCTTTGGCCAATACTAGATGGTAAGTTTTGCTGTTATAGAATAAACTTTAATAATTGCCCTGAATACAATTAACTGTAACTTTGTTTTGTATAAACTGAATAGGGGGAAGAATTTTATTCCTAGCTGACAATAAAAGCTAAGGCTTATACATATGAAATCCAACTCGAGAGAAAAAGAAAGTTAAAACTATTTCATTAATGTTTAAGCTTCTGAAGAAAGGTTTACTGTGAAAGCCAAGCTGTGCACTAAATGTTAAAAGTAAGAGAGAGTATGCATCACACCACAATGTTTATCATTGTTATTGTTCCTGATTTAGTGCAAGGTCGATATTGGGATCAATTTATATTTTATACTGGATAGAACTATGGTACACAAAACATATTGAGCATTAAATATTGCAGCCTTTTGTGATGTTCTATTAATTTGTATCTGTATTTGTGCTTGGGGTTTGTAAAGGCACCAAACTTATGTGTATCACTTGTCTAGCAAGTTTCTTTGCATGACTGACTTGAAGATTGTGTGGGCCTTTCAATGCCAAGCGTTTTTCTTCTGTTTCCAGTTTCTTGTACAGATTTGTTTAGAGGGCTGTGACGTCATTAAATTGATGACCTGTTTAATACCTCTCTGTTGTATTTCAAGCCGAATAGGCCAGTGGACCCATAACAGTAAGACAAATTAATAGCCTTGAGATTTTATTATTTTATTTAACCACAAACTTGGTATCAATTCATCATTTTGTAATGTAATCTGATCCCTGGTATACTAGGCCATTTACTAACTGACCTTATGTACTGAAAGTTACTCACCTAAAAAATATTTAAATTAGTTTATAGCCAGTTGCCAGCTTGGCTGGTAACTTTTCAAATTCATTTTCTCAAAGCTCATTTCACTATCCTATCATGGCATCACTGGTTTAGTTGTATGAACTATATATTTTTGGTCCTTTTAAGAAATAAGAGAGAAAAAAATTGAATTCTGTAGTATGAAACCAAGTTTAAAACAAAAAGAAAAAATATTAAAAAGAACTTGTGAACTAACATTTTTGTTGTGACTAAATCTTATACCATTCAAACAAAATATACTCAACATGTTGTTTTACATATTCCTTAGCAAATAAAAATTTCAATACATTTTCATAATTTCAATACATTTTCATTGACATGCGCATTAATACTAGGCCAACAGATTGTTTAAAATTTACATAGTTTATGTACATATATTTTTAACCTACATTACAGCTAGTCCAACTATTCCTGCAATATACAGTCTTGTAACCTTGACCTTTTGCCCAGAGTCTCCAAAATATCTGCTGGTGAATAAAAGAGATGATGATGCGGCTGAAGCAGGTGAGGTTTTTACAATTTTACTTTGTCATGGACATATTGTTATTTCTATCAACTTTTTTTTTCTAGTGATCTAGTAGTGCTCAGGTATTTGTTTATCCTAGTTATCAAAGTTGGGGTTTGATGCACATTTCTGAACACTTGAAACCTGTTAATCATGATAAATTCTGTTGTCTTTTCCTTTGTTTACACAGCTCTGATTTGGTTAAGAAAAACAAGCGATGTGTCTGAAGAGATGGAGGCCATGAAGAAAGAACGATAGGACCTCAGGAACTCACCAAAGGTAATTTTTTTATATTGCATTTTTTATATTAACTCTAGTACAAGGCCTAAGTGTCAGTTTAATAATTACTACTATTTAAGGTGTGAAAGTAGTGTTTTCACTGTGCTTTGATTTGTTCACCCAATTGCAAGACAGCAACTTAAATGAAGCAATGCTACGAATTGTTAAGCAACTTACAGCTACTAATGTTATTAATAAAACTAAAGCCTTTATCCAACAATGCTATCAACAACTAATTAGTGCAGCCATATTGTATCATAAATGATGTACATTACAGGTCACTAAGGTCAGAAGTGTACACACACTTGTATGTCTGTTGGCAATACATCAAGTGCACAAAGGCCAGCAACTCCTTGTGTATCTCATATTAAAACTTATTTTGTTTATCTTTCAACATATACATCATCTGCCCTATATATCGCAAGGTCTGAAATGGGTACCTTACTTTTTAATTTTTTTAGGGTTTACTTGAGTTGACAAAACTACCCAGAGATATCAAATTGAAATATATTAATTTGTTTAATCAATTGAACATGAAACATAAGGCCTCAGTAAAAATACGCCACTCTCCACAGTTTCTTGCTAGTTTTTTAATGGCTTCCCAGCTCTTTCTGTCATCTCAGCTTCATCTAGTAAACTGCGTTGCCACGTTCTTTTTGGTCTTCCTCTACATCTTGTGCCTTGGGGGTTCCACTGTTGTTGGTATTTTTTCTAAGGCTGTGACCAATCCATCTCCATTGTTTCTCTAAAACCTGGACCCAACTGGCCCATACAAGACACTGGCCCCAAAACACCCCAATAGAAAGAAAACTATATGGAGAGCTCCCTGATTTGGAAACCACTGCGTAGTTCATATCATATATTGATCTAGTCATCTGAACGCTCCAACATAACAATGAGAATGGGGAAGAAGAAGAAAGATTTTTTTAAAGCTTTGTACGTAGATATTAAAAAGAAACACTATTATAGACATTTAATCATGGAATGGATTCACTCTCTACTTGAAGTCTTTCTTTAGTTTTCACTTAGAAAAAAAAAAAAACAATAAATCTACTTATAACTTTTTTTTTCATGTTAGTTTTGTGTGCTTGATTTGATGAGGACCAGTGATTGGCGATGGCCACTAATTATATGCATAGTACTATAAATGTCTCAACAGTTTTCTGGCATCAATGCTGTGAGTTTAATATAATTATAGTCAATACAGTCGATAACCTATTTATTTAGAATTGATACTGATACATTGCTATGATAGCTTTGCTTCCTTTAATAAACCTAGATGGGACTTGGGTTGCTGGTTTGAGTTCATGTCCTTGATCATTGGTTTTTATGTGATGCAATGAGAGATTTCAGTTCAAGATGTTCTCTCATAGGTAAAATACTTATATATACCTAGATGGTATTAAATGGTAGGTTTCCATTTGAAGATATTGAGTTGTAATCCTTTTGGGTTGGTAGATTTTTCAATTGAGATTCAATTTGAGCAGACATGTGTTCCTGAAGTGCTTAGCAGTAAAACTTTAAAACTCAGCTGGTCTGGTCTGAGCAAGGAGACTTCTCAGTATGCTACGGTAGCCACAGGTGTTGTAAAAGTCATGATAACCTTCATATCTGCCCTGATCATGGACCGGGCAGGCAGAAGAACTCTGCACATGATTGGTCTCATGGGCATGTGTATCTCCTCAGTAGTACTAGTTGTTTGCCTTTCACTACAGGTGAATCTACATAGATTACTTACTTAGGACCTAGGACCTCCCACATCATTCAGTGCATTGGGCAGCAAGCTGTTTCCATAAAAATCAATCTTTATGTATAGATGGCATTTCTTTTTTTTTTTTAAACTAATTATTGTTTATAAAAAACTACAGGGCTACTATTCCATCTATCCCTTAGTCTGTTGGACATTTGGGGCACCACGCAAAATCTGTCAACCATCTTTCTCCATTCCTCTCTGTCTCTTTCAGTGTCCATTCTTTTATGTTGTCTTCCCATCATTTTCTCTGTCTGCCTCTTCTTTTTCCTGGTACTGTTCCCTGAAGGAAGGTTTTTGCAACTCCTAAAGACCTTGTAATATGGCCATAGAGTTTTAGTTTGCTACTATTACAATTTCTTAAAATCCTTTAAACTTTAGCTGATAAGGTTGTTTTTTTTTTCAGAAAACATTGCCCTGGCTATCATACATAAGCATTGTGTCTGTCATCATCTACACCTGTCTCTTTGCTACTGGACCAGGTGTGTTTAGTTTGAAGGCAATTAATTCAAAGCAGTTCATAAAAAAAGATTTTAATGTCTACCTGATAATGTGGTATGCATTTTAGACTGTCATCTCCATGGTCCCAAGTTTGAACCCTGGACCTCTGCATACCTGCTGTCTATTGGGAGGTTTGGACTAGGACGTAATAATCTTCTTTTCTGAATGCATCTTATTTACGAATATATAAAATTGTTTGTCGTACGATGCCATTCTAGCTGGTTCCAGTTGTGATGGAGTTTTTTTTATATTTTTAGCTGAGCCTTTCATCTCCAGGGGTTTCTTACCCTGGACTGTCTTGCAATTGCTTTTGGTGTCTTCTTCATGACCCTA
Organism: Biomphalaria glabrata; assembly: GCF_947242115.1. NCBI lineage: Eukaryota > Metazoa > Mollusca > Gastropoda > Planorbidae > Biomphalaria > Biomphalaria glabrata. Next base: position 52,417,903 of record NC_074714.1, read on the forward strand.
ATTATTGACTGATTCATTTTTAAGTAGAAAATTTATAATGAAATACATATGCTTATAAAAAACTTAAATGAATGCATTAAGACGAAAAACATGCAATTCAGTATCACACCCACATTTGTTTTTAATCTTATATATTGTTTCACAAACTGACTAATTTTTAATTGATTCATGATTAGTTAAGTGCAATAAATAATTACATAAAGTTTCAACTTGATCTGAAAGTGGGTTTGTGAGAAGAAATGTGTAAAATTATCTAAGGGGACCACACTCTACATATTCATTCATATCTGTTAATACTGAGGGATTACTTTCCCTTGTTGGTATTGAAAAGATAATTAACATTAATTAATAAACTAATGGGTTACATTTTTTTCATTGATTCATGTCTTTGTCTATGCCAAAGAATAATTGTGCAGTTTCAACTTGATTTGAGAAAGGGTGTGGGAGAAATAACCTGTACAAACTTTTTACTAGACAGACAGTGAGTTGAGATAAGCTTTTTAAAAAGCTAACTATGTATAGTTTTATTTGCTATAGATGAGCATCTCTAATAGATGACTGGTGTCTCCTTAATAAGGTCCTTAAAGTCTTTGAACTTATAAGAAAGACCCATGTGGAAATGAGTCTAGAAACCTCAGCTTAGGCTTCTAAATCTCTTATGATTCAGGACCAATACCTTGGTTCATGGTGACTGAGATGTTTGCGCAGGGTCATAGGTCAGCCGCAGTCAGTGTTTCCGTAGTGATCAACTGGCTGTGCAACTTTGCTGTTGGCTTAGTGTTTCCCAATTTACAGGTGAGTACATTTTAAGAGGCTCTAATTAAACAAGTAAAGTACCCTTTTCAGGCTTTGGAATGTATAGGACAAATGATGTCATCTGTTTCTATGGTTGACAGGGTGTCTTGTGGCCAGCACAACGACCAACCGCTTTACTTTCCCTAACTAATGTTATTAGAATTGGGTGGACTCAAGGGATTTCTTAAGATCCTAAATAAAAAATCCCAGTCTTCCCTAGGTTTCGTAAGCCAAGCGCTTTAACACTCAGATCTATATCTACTTAATCTACTCCTTCATGCTGTGCTGCTTTTTTTGCTAAATGTTCTATGATTACATAATGACATGCTGTAAAAATAAATTGTCTGTTATATAAAGACATTTGCAGTTTAGTCATTGAAGTAAAGCATTACTTTTTTTCTCTATTGTAATCTAATTACTCAGTTAATAGAATTAACTACTCCTTTTTTTTTTCAACATTTTTCACCTTCACCTATACAAAAACAGCATAATCTATTCTTCATACATCCCAGATATTGACAACTATGATTTGACTACAATTATTACAATAACCATCATCAATGTGTCCATTATTTTTATGTAGACAAAGTGATTTAAATTATTTCAAAATTATATCATTTTATACCATATTAAATACTAAGTGATATAACTTTAAGATCAAATAGGCTCTACTAATGTAGATAAAATTTTAATAGGTTATTAATTTTAAAATATTCAATTATTGTAAAACATTTTCAATGCTTGACTATTATTGTCTTCTTGTTTGGATGTAATTATTATAAACATAATATTTATCTAGTGGGTATTAGGGTGGGGACCGGAGGGGTCTAAATTTGAAAATTTGAAACTCGTCCAAATGAGTGTCTGAAATTGTTTGTGCATTAAATATTAAGCCAATGACATTTTATCTTGCTATTCATGTTGTTATGTAAATTATTGACCATCTTGCACACATTAGACTTATCTATTTATTAAGTACATTATCTCAAGTCAAGATGTCAAATGTCAACACAAAGGGACCCCCTTAAAAGGCCAAGCCCCCAGGACTCCTAAATCCCTTGCTACGCTACTGTATTTATCAGCGATGATTTTTCATGATTAAAAATTGAATTATTACTAAACTACTTTTTTTTTTCCTTACAGAAGTCCTTTCTGCCTTTCTCCGTCATGCTGTTGTTGTTCTTCATCTTCACCTATATGTTTGTCCCAGAGACCAAAGGCAAAAGTATTTCTGAGATTAGCCAGCTGTTTAAATCTCCCACTATGGATAGATCAGAATCCAGAAATTCCTACAAAAGCTCAAAGAACAGATACAGCACCCAAGTCTTGATAATTGATCCACCTCTCTCAGAAAAAGGGACGGCATATTATATCGAGTCCAGCTACTTATAGAATTTAGGTGGCTGAACAATTTTGGCTGCTGTTTTATTTTTTGAAATGTTAGTCTTTTGATTTAGTTTCATGTTGTTGGATAAATTTGTTATTTATAACATTTTATTATAATATATACAGGGCTTTCATTATTATATCAATGCTAATACAATTAATCAGTTTTAAAAAATATATTCATCATTTTAAATGACTTGTTATATTGTTCTAAATATGTATGATCATGTATCAACATACCTCAATAGAATTGTGATAACACACCACAACAGTTGTTTATGAGATACCATTTAATACATTTACTTAAAGGAGGCCAGAGACTTTCTTCCAATAAAGTGATTTAAAACTATGTACCCCCATCAGTATTTTATATTATATTTATAAAACTATTTAAAGCAGCTTTATTCTGGCTGATAATGTCTGTGCTGAATGTGACAAATCTGGATGTGGCAATATATGTAAGTTGAGCTGGGGCTAGGTAGCCAAGGGAAACACTGCTTTCATTAAATCTTCAGACTTGAAGACAAGCCTTATTATTATTAATCTGGTCAGTGATTTCAGTGCAATATGAACACTGTTTAGTGTAACTATTTTTCTATTAAAAATATTTTTATTATAAGTTTCAACTTTTATGAGCATTGATTACTTGAATGAGATTGTGAGATTCTGTTTTCAGTTATTTAATCTTGATATTTTTTATGTAACTGTTTTGTTTTGGATGTTCCTTTGTAATTGAAGATTGTTATATCCTAGCCTAAACTTCCTGCAGGACAGGGTTTGAGCCCAGGAAATTTGAGATGACAGTCCAGAGCATGTACCATATCACCAGTCAACCCTAAGGCCCAATATTGGTCCTGTTTGAGCATCTTAAATACATACTGGTGACTTGAAAACAAAGTAGAACTTTTTTCTATTTAGTTTTTAGGAAAAATAAAATAATCAAAAGTTATTCTAGTAAGTAAAGTACCCTTTCATACCTTGGGGCAGAAGATTTTAATGCCATCTGTTTCTGTGGCTTCCAGTTAATGAGGTTGTCATGTGACCAGCACAATGACCAACCACCTTTACTTTTTCTCAACTAGTGTCAGGCACCCATTAGAGTTGGCAGACTCGGGTGCCCTATATATCCCTTAAATAAAAAATCCCAGTCCAGATTTGAACCTGGGATCTCTCGGTTCTGCAGCCAAGCTGGGACCCAATGGTTCTGCAGCCAAGCTGGGACTCAATGGTTCTGCAGCCAAGCTGGGACCCAATGGTTCTGCAGCCAAGCTGGGACTCAATGGTTCTGCAGCCAAGCTGGGACTCAATGGTTCTGCAGCCAAGCTGGGACTCAATGGTTCTGCAGCCAAGCTGGGACCCAATGGTTCTGCAGCCAAGCTGGGACTCAATGGTTCTGCAGCCAAGCTGGGACCCAATGGTTCTGCAGCCAAGCTGGGACCCAATGGTTCTGCAGCCAAGTTCTTTACCACTCAGCCACTGTGTCTCCTAAAAGGTTTCCAATCTTACAATAAGCTGCGTAAAACTAAATGTTCCTGAGCCACTCAGACCATTGAAAAATATAAGCATTTTTTTGAGTACATTTCAACAAACAGTTAACCAGAAATTAAACACTAAATTATGTAGCAACTTCTCCTTCATGGTCAAAGAATAGCACAATCTCATTTCCCATGAGATTGAAGATGCCTTTTTTTTTGTTTACTTTTAAATTGCTTTTGTGTAATGCAACTGTCCTGCTTGTAGTATTCTCAGGGCACTAAGGCTCGATCTCTTTTGGATCAGTGGGGGGAAGTGAAGATCGGGGTGAAGGTTTCCATACTGTCATTAGGCACTAGGCTAACACAACATAGCTTGAGTAGGATTTGAACCTGAGCCCCCTTGATAGGTGGCCAACTGGTTTATTCCTCTCAGCCACATATACCATTAATAGATAAAATTTATAAAATTATACCATTAATAGATAAATTATTCTGTCACCATTATCATCACCGCTTGGCTGTTTACCAAAGTAAAGGGATTGTTAAAGAGTTTGATTAATTAAATCTATTAATCAATGATTCATTTGATGTCCACCAGTTATTTGTCTTATGAGAAGGTAGTGATCTCCCTTTGTTTATAAGCTTTCTAGGCAGCATGTAGTTATTCCTTGAGAATTAGAACTGCAAAACTACCTGGGTGTATGCTATGTGGTACTGACTGTCATCACTAGGGTCCTGAAATCCCACCTGTTGCTGTGCCTTAAGAATTGGGCCCACAAAAGAAGTTGTAAGTGGGAAAGGTCATCTCTTTTGTTGATATGACCTTACTCAACTTATTACGACATAAACACAGTCGTGTGTTTTTGTGTTGACAGTGAGAACAGGTTAGCTATGCAGTGGGAAGGATGCAGGATAAGTGTCATTGTTGTTAGCGGTCTTAGGTAGGGGAGACAACTTTAAGGAGGTTCGACACCCGACTCGGGCAGAGTTGTGTATACTAAGCGCCTAAAGGCAGCACGGAAAACCAACTTCTAGATACCCCCACTGGTCCACAAATGAGATTGGACCAAATGCGCTCTGAGCATGCTATAAGCATGAAAGTAGCGCTATATAAAAGCTATAATATAATACCAGATTGAAAAGACATGTTATTGTAGGGAGTTAGTTGGAGTTCAATGTCCTGAGGATATGGGGTTGGCAAAACACTAGGAATGAAGCCAAATATCCTCGGAATGTAGGGTTGGAAAGACGCCGTGAATGGCGCCAAATGTCTTGAGGATGTAGGGTTGGACAGACGCCGTGAATGGCGCCAAATGTCTTGAGGATGTAGGGTTGGACAGACGCCGTGAATGGCGCCAAATGTCTTGAGGATGTAGGGTTGGAAAGAAGCCGTGAATGGCGTCAAATGTCTTGAGGATGTAGGGTTGGAAAGATGTCGTGAATGGCGTCAAATGTCTTGAGGATGTAGGGTTGGACAGACGCCGTGAATGGCGCCAAATGTCTTGAGGATGTAGGGTTGGACCGACGCCGTGAATGGCGCCAAATGTCTTTAGGATGTAGGGTTGGAAAGACGCCGTGAATGGCGTCAAATGTCTTGAGGATGTAGGGTTGGAAAGACGCCGTGAATGGCGTCAAATGTCTTGAGGATGTAGGGTTGGAAAGACGCCGTGAATGGCGTCAAATGTCTTGAGGATGTAGGGTTGGAAAGATGTCTCACCAGCAGACTTGTACAGTTAAGACTTCAATTTGTTTCTTCACTATCTCTGTATTCTCTAACGATAGCATTGATGTTGACATAGTCAAGTGTAAATCGTCATCTTTCTGTTGGTGTTGTAGGCATGTTCCAGGAATGCAGTCTCAATTGCTCAGGTTTCCAAAAATGTCTTCCCACATAAAGAAAATCAATCAAATAGGCCTATCGTGGTGGTACAATTTTGGAGTTTTGGGGGGGAAAAACTGTTGACAATGCTTTGCAATCTGATCCAATATGGAAGGGGGGGGGGGTAACAATTCTGAGTCTTTGCGAAATAAACTGTTGACAATTACTCTGCAATGAGTTGTAGTGTCTCTCTCACACTCAGTGTGCACCACATAAACCCAGGAGTGACTCAAGGGTGACATGTGACCTAAAGTTGTGCCAGACGTTAATAAAACAAAACAAAAAGTCTCTATTCACAGCAAACTTGTGACCAGATCAAATAAATACACATCGTTTCCTTCTGGTCGCTAGATCAAAAGTCAAGTAGTACAAACTTTTCTGCCAAAGTGTTCAACACAGGTATGTCCACTTCGTTGTTCACTTTCACAGGTCTACGACAGTTCTACATAGTGCGGATGTTCCTTTAGAGTTTAAGATAATCTATTTCCTAGTCCAAACCTCCCACAGGACGAGTGTATGGCAGCGAGCAGGGTATGAACCCGAGACTACCGAACCACACTCCAACGCGCATACTGAACGGCCAGGCAAGCCTTTCAAAATATGCTTTATAACTCTCTCCTGGATCTTTAGAAAGTAGTGTCCTAACTTTACTAGCAGCTTTACACGAGTAGTTTTAAAATTCATGCAGCATCTAAAAGCAGGTCATAACTTCTCCCTCATCAACAAACATATATTCGTCGTTGCGTTTCCATTCAAGTCTTTCCACAAGCTATCTTATATAATACAGACGTTACTTCAAAAAAGATGATTAGCTATATCACCACTATTTCCCCCTTTTTTTTTCAAATAAATTTTCAATGTCCAGTACAAATAAAAACTAAAATTAACATCATTAAGTCGTGAAAATCGTTTAAGATTTTTATTTTTTTTTGCTCAGACGATCAAGGACACATTAACACGAGAAATATCCTTTCTGCCGAGAGACCAAAACTATTAGCCGATTGTCCGCACAGTTTTGTCGAGTCTTTGTGCATGTAATATTGTATCATTTCGAATAAACTGGCTTTTAGCGAAGAAACTATTTTGTGTACATTTTTCACCTTTCTTCTGACCTGGCGTCTCGCGACTTCATTGAATAAATTAATTTTTTTTTTTTTACATTGGGAACAATGTCGTTTTTTTTTAAAAAATTAATACTCATATATGGATTTAAAAGTAGCCTAGTGTTGAAGCAAGGGAAATAATAAAGAGATTATCAATTTACATCTTGACTTTTTTGTTCTCTCCCTTCGCTATCGAAGATTTAATAATATTCATTTAGAAAAGGAGCACTCAAAGCGTCGTGATTTACAGTGTATTAGGGGGCTACTAATTTAACGCATTTTTTCGAAATAATGTAATAGCCTACATCCGTATACAGTGCTTTTAATAGGCTTCATTCTTCATAGGGGCATACACAAGATAGTCAACAACAAAAAAGAACAATCCGTCAGAACGTGGAAAAATAATTACGGAGATAAAGAGTTAAACCGAAGTACAGAGAGACTTTGCTAAAATATGAAGCAATCTTGACACTATTTGCTGTTCAGAAAGATATTAACTCTTTCTCTCCGTAATCATTTACCACATTCTGGTGGAATCAACGCTGATATCGTCAGTTAGGAGAGAAAGAGTTAAATTACCTTTAAACAAATGAACGTGATGCTCTGAGATCGTATAGCCTAAAATTGTGTGTGTTGCCAACTCTAAGATGTAGACACTCGAACAGGAAATACAGGTTAGTGAAAAAGCAGCAGACGACTTTGTGAGGTGGCCAGACAAAAGAATTGAGGATGAAGAGTTGGATTTGTCCATTTAATTCCATATGGCCGAGAACATGGATAGGAGTTAGGAGTGAAACCGAATCCGATGAGAACATGGATAGGAGTTAGGAGTGAAACTGAATCCGATGAGAACATGGATAGGAGTTAGGAGTGAAACTGAATCCGATGAGAACATGGATAGGAGTGAAACTGAATCCGATAAGAACATGGATAGGAGTTAGGAGTCAAACTGAATCCGATGAGAACATGGATAGGAGTTAGGAGTCAAATTGAATTTGATGAGAACATGGATAGGAGTTAGGAGTGAAACTGAATCCGATGAGAACATGGATAGGAGTTAGGAGTGAAACTGAATCCGATGAGAACACGCAGCAGGTGATGCGATAAATATAGAATTTTAAAGATGTAAAGTTTAATGACAGGGGTGTATCTTTTAATTATGCTGTCTTTTACGAACGAACGAGGTCACTGAGTATTAAATATATATTAAATATTTTTAAAAATAGGCTGAAAAGTACCATGAAAAGAGACAGAGCATTTCATGGTGATGGCTGTTGATAAGGACATTCCGCGTCATCTATTTGAACATACTCGAATAGCTCATTGAAGGGGGGGATCTTAACGAGCCCTGTATGTGAATATGAAGGCCTATATGATAGAAGTATTTATTTTTTTCACGTTATAATAAAAAACTAATTTCAAGTGTTATTTAGTAGTATCAAATAGTTTTAAAAATCATGGAAGGAATTATTCATATAGCAAACCAAGCAGGTGCGGCGGCTAAGCGGTAAAGCGCTATGCTTCAGAACCGAGGTCCCGTGTTAGAATCCTGGTGAAGACTGGGATTTTTAACCCAGCTCTAATGGGTATCTGACATAACTGACATTAGTTGGGGAAAAGTAAAGGCGGTTGGTCGTTATGCTGGTCACATATTATAGCACCCTCGTTAACCGTGGGCCACAGAAACAGATGACCTTTGCATCATCTTCCCCATAGATCTCAAGGTCTGAAAAGGGAATTTTACTTTTTTTTTTCTTTTTTTTAAACCATGCAGGTTACCTATTATTAGAAATACATTATGATACATAAACCCAGTTTTCGTCACGATATCAACCTTAACATAATGAGTTTAAGGATATTGTCAGGGAGAGGTATGGCGAGAATGAATGTTAGTTTGATATTTTTGGTATGATTGTTATATCCCCTTGTTATGAATGCCAAGTGTTGCACGTGTTGTGAACTGAGTGATCAAGTCTTCGTTGAATGTGCGAGAGAATGTGTTAGTCAGTAAGGTCTTGCTCCCGGTCCAGGAAGGTTGGACGTTTACTTCCTGGACTGGTATTTATGCATTTATATATTTATAAGTTGATGGACTGGTGTTTTGTGTATTTCATAAGAGTGATATATTTGTGTGCTTTATTAAGTATTAAAATATTTTCGATATTCGTGAATATAAGGAGTTAGAGTTGATGTATATTAAGTGTTCGTATTTGAGTTAAGCAAGTATTGAATTATAATTGAGTAACCAAGAAAGTACCAAGCAAGTATTATTTAGTATTCAAGAAACCCCTAGTGAGCCAAGTTAAGTAACACAAGACAAGCAGAGCATAGCAGCAGCAGTATATATATATGTAATTTGGAAACCCCTGACAGATATGTATAATTAAAAAAAAAAACTCAAATGGCACGTAATATGGTGGCCGGATTGCATAGAAATGCCTGGCCCTGTCAAGTTGATACTTTAAACAATTATTTATTCTACCTAACAAAACATGAATCAATAAACGAAAATACCAAATTAATTGTTGGGAATTAACTATATTTGTTTGATATAGAATAAGGGAAATAACTAGTACATTATTGGAGATATAAATTTAAGGACGGAGTTCTCTCCCCCCCCCCTTTTTTTTTTAAAAAAAAAAGGATTTTAAAAATAATTTGCGTGTTATTGGTCCTACCACCAATGTCCTGATTTACAACATTCATGACACCAGTTATGAGAAATCACGTTAGTGGGGACGTTCTGAAATGTCCTCAAAACGTTTTCAGTAGCAAACGATGCAGACTCATCGCTCGAAAATAGCAGGCCTATACATTTCAAAAAGTGCTACTTAAACCCCAGAAATTGTTAATAGTTCATTTGGTTGTCCTATTTTCCGGCTGTAGATACATGTCCTCACATGCCAAACGAAGATACAGGGATTCTTCCGAAGGCAGCCGTCTCCAGTTTCCATGGAAGCCTGGGAGCCAAGGAAAAAAATCCTAAAACACAATCCGAATTGTTTTTGTTGGTGCGTAAGAATTCCTCTTGTTCTATTGTTTTTAAGTCCAACACTTTATACTTATAACTGGACTAATCAAAAGAATTATATACTCCTTTTGTGAAGAAATAAGATATGCAAGAAATTCAATTTGTTTCTTGAAATTTGGTTTTGTATTAGGTCTCAGATGCAGAATCGGTGAAATGGATAGTTCATCTATAACAATTGCTTCCCTTTTCTTGAAGAATCAAAATCTTCTTTAGTTTAAGAAGAATAAGGACATAATCTATATTTGTTATTATATTTAAGATAAAAGAGGCCATGTGTTTTCTTCTAATCCAAACTAATTTTTTTCACACTTTGATTCGAAACACCAAAGTTTATTCCAATCAGTCTCTATATTTTGGCACCAATAAACTCAGATTTTAATTCTATATTAATATGAACTATATTCTAAGATCCCCAAATTTGAAATCCTGTTTCCTTACACAAAAAGGGGGAGGGGGGGGGAATCTCCATTCAAAACTAACGGGAAAGGGGACACTTTTTGTCTACAATATTTATTCGCGGTAATCTATGAGTAGGCCTAATACCAAAAAGATTACAAAACATTTAATAAAATATTCATTTTAAACTATGCTATTTACAATTAATATATAGTTTTCAGGCTACATAGGCCTACATGTAGGCTATAAATAAAATACATCATGTAATCCTATCCAAGCATTTTTAATGCGATATCAAACTATATATATATTTTGAAGAGAATGCTATTTCTGGACAGGATTGTTCTCGCCAATTCCAGATTTTTATTCCCAGTCCGACCCTGCTAGATCTATAGCCTAAAGTATGGTCTAGTATTGGACGATTTTTATCGTTTAGAAAAAAAAATCTTATTAGCCTACTAGATCTATTATTTACAATGAAAACAAAACAAAAAATGCTAGCAATTTAATCTAAACCGGCATAAAAATAAATGATTTGTTTTACAAATAGATAACTAGATCTATTTTTGTGTCATTGGCAGACTAACCAATAACATCTTCTTTTACTTTCAAGCTACGTAGAAGCACATGTGTTGGTGTGTAGCGGCAAGAATTTAAGTGAACAGTGGTCATTACTTCAAATCACTACCTTAGAAAAAAACATGAAGGATCTAGAATAATCTAGATCTAATACTATATATCCAGAATAGATAAGATGAATTACAGAAATGGGAATCAAATTGGAGCATGTCTTTCCACCCAGAAAAATGTCAGTTGTTAAGAGTAACAAAAAAACTAAAACAAATTAATTCCACTTATCTTATTCATGGCAAACCAGTATCACAGACTAAAAACGCAAAATACCTAGGTGTTATAATAAATGAAAAACTATCATGGAATCCACATATTGATGAAACTACAAAAAAATCAAACAAAGCATTAGGATTTATTAAAAGAAATTTCTATAAATCAAATAAGAACATAAAACTAAAATGTTACTTAACCTTGGTTAGGCCAATAATAGAATATGCATCCTCCGTTTGGGACCCCTCAACTCAAGAAAACATTAAGAAACTGGAACAGACACAAAATAGAGCAGTGAGATTCATAACAAACGAATATTCACATTTGACTAGAGTAACACCTTTAGTAAAATCACTAAATTTAGAAAGCCTTCAGGACAGAAGGCTCAAAAGTAAAGTAGCAATCATACATAAAACACTGAACCATAATCTTCAAATACAAAAACAAAATTTAATAAAATACTCTGAAAGACACAAAGATAAAGGCACATTCCTCGTCCCATATGCTAGGACAAATTTGTACAAATACTCCTTCTTCCCTAGTGCTATTAGAGCATGGAATGGGTTGCCTGAGCTAGCCAGGAAAACCAGTGACTTGGCAGAATTTAAGTCATTGGTTAATATGCATGACTAAATGCATGACGCGTAGGACGTAATCATCTTCTTTTTTGAAGTAACGTCTGTATTATATAAGATAAGAAAAGATAAGAATAGTCCACATATCGTCATATCTTAAACTAGTCATCTTTTGTGTCTCATCTGAGCTCGATTTCTTAATCTTTGTTTAATCACATAGATCTATTTAATATTAATCATCATTCATTAAATTAATGGAGAAAGTCTCAGAAAGTAAATCTAGTTTCGTCTAAATCTAGTCTTTGCCGTAGTAGGTTAGTACTGACCAGGACGTTATATTCACTATATTCACATTATTATACCTAGAATGAACATAGATCTAGTCTAGATCTAATTACCTCACCCATCTTTTTTGAACTATTTGAAGTCATGTCTGAATTATATAAGACAATCTAATTAAATGTCTATAGTCTAGGTATAATAGTTCTTACTATATTAAGTCTAAAGGCTTAGAAATGCACGGTACTCCGGTAGGGACATAGTCTACCAATATCATGAATATGACGAATGTCATCGTCGTGATCGTGATTAGATTCTACTCAATATAGAGAATCTAGATCTATCTAGATATAATCTAGATATATGTAGGCCTAATTCAAGAATTAATCATAATGATACAAAAATTGTTTTTAAGTACGCTAGAGCGTAGAACAAATTCGTACAAGTGCTCCTTCTTCCCTAGTGCCATTAAATAAAGAATGGGATGCATTAAACCTTAATCAGCCAGGAAAACCAACCAGTTACCAGAGTTTAAATCATGCATGACTCTAGATTTATACAAGAAATGCGTAGGATGTAGACTCTAGTCTACTCTAGATCTAGAATCAATATAGATTCTAATTATCTTATTTTTTGAAGTAGGCCCTTACCAGATCTGTTGATCTACATTTGAAGTTTTTAACGTCAAAACTTATGATCATATTATCTTAATACAACCTGTCACTTCACATTGCATTTATCATTTATAGAGCCTGAATAATTCAGGAAAATCTAGAAATAGCAGTAAAAATTCCAATTTCTCAAGATAGCCTTAAACTCAATATCTTTGGTATGGCATCACAACACTCCATAAGAGTCCATTCTATATTTTTTTTTTAGATGGTGTTGCACTCTATTTCTCTAGAAATAGAACAGCCTACAGATGAATGAAACTAGCATCTTTGGGCTTGAAAACTACATTAAAATGTGCAGCAAGTGTATTTGTATGAGGTAAGTTTTTCTTTTAAATGCTTTAGTTATTTTTAAATTAACTTCATTGCTTCCTTTGATGTATGTATAATACAGTACAGGCAAACTATGCTAATTGAGAATATGTATAATGTTCCAATAACATTTTAAGAATATTTCTACTAATGCTTCAGTAATTTATTTTCCACATTTGCATAAGTTTGATATAAGTTCATCTCCTGACAGCATTTTTAGAGCACAATTAATTCCTCAGTATACAACTACCTTAGTTCAAATTCATATCAACTAAGACTTAAACACAAATTTGGTTAGACAGCCCAATGCTCTTTTAATTTGTTTGATAATATTCCTCAGATCAAGTTGCAGAGATCTAAATGTTTCATGCATAAATCAAGAAAAAAAAAGGAGTATTCATATTAATGGAACCATCATCTAATAGATACAAGCAAAATATAAAAACTCAAGCAAGGAAGTGTTGTTATAAATGGCAAGTAGTATTTTATAGCTGTATACCCTTTTTTTTTTATGTATGCATTTTATATGAAAACTCTGAGACTCCACATCTTTTGTTTTTCTCATTTTTTTTTCGCATGCAAGTTGAGAATATTTTATTGTTCAATAACATAAAGAAAAATTTTTTAGAATTGCGAACATGTTTTTATAATTAGTTCTCTTACTTGGTCTAACTTCTCCTCACATAACATAGAGCTAGAATAATTTTTAGTAGTTTAGTAGTTTAGTTTTTTTACAATGATATTGAAAGATAACATTAAATATCTAGACTAGATCTTTTGTATAGTAATTACAGTATTTTTTAATAGCTATACATTTTTAAGTAAACTATTTGTTTGTTTTTTTTTCTATTTCAGATGCTGAGCATACATAACTAAAGCAACAGACAACCCATGTAAATACATATCATAAGAGTATAGCATAGATTTTAAGGAAAGAATTTTGAGAATAAATGTTTTAGATTAAAGCAAAATATTTTGATTAAAAGAAAATTATTTTAGTTGATATATTCAATAACATCCTGCTGATTTACAGACACTTTTGGTTGCTACTTGTGATTAAGAACTGACTTGGAGTGATAGCAAGAGGATGATTTAAATCACCGCTCGTGATGAAACGCACACTAATCAACATTTGCACTTGCAGACCAACTAAATAGTTGCGGAGAAACACATTTAATTGATGACTTTACTATCTTTAGCTTAGGACTTTTTAAAAGCGAAGACTGGACTCCTTAGCCATCTTCGTGTTCATAGGAATGATTAATGGAGGAATTCTAAAAGCGAAGACTGGACTCCTTAGCCATCTTCGTGTTCATAGGAATGATTTATGGAGGAATTTTAAAAGCGAAGACTGGACTCCTTAGCCATCTTCGTGTTCATAGGAATGATTAACGGAGGAATTTAAAAATCGAAGACTGGACTCCTTAGCCATCTTCGTGTTTAAAGGATGTAGTTGAGGACTTTTTTTTTGGAAAAAAGATCGGTCTCCATGGCCATCTTTGCTTAGGTAGAATAAAAAATGGACTTGGATATTTTTTAGAGCGAAGATCGGTCTCCACAGCCATCTTCGTACTTATAGGAAAGGATATTGTATTATATTTTAAACATGAGGAATTTTAGCTGAGGACTAGATGTAGTAAGTCATCAATTGATGTGTTCATCCAAGACAAAATAGTTGGTTATGTTTGTGCATTTGTAGACAACCCAGGTATTGAGGTATTGACATTGTTTAATACATTACATTTTTTGTACCTTTTTTTTATATTTTTAACAATGATATCGAAAGATATTATTAAATATCTAGACTAGATCTTTTGTATAGTAATTACAGTATTTTTAATAGCTATACATTTTTAATTAAACTTTTTGTTGTTTTTTTTTTCTATTTAAAATGCTGAGCATACATAACTAAACTGGAAGAACAGATGAAGTCCAAAATGCTAAAGCAACAGACAACCCAGGTAAATACATATCATAACAGTATAGCAAAGATTTTAAGGAAAGAATTTTGAGAATAAATGTTTTAGATTAAAGCAAAATATTTTGATTAAAAGAAAATTATTTTAGTTGATATATTCAATAACATCCTGCTGATTCACAGACCAAGATAAAGTTCCTCCTGCTGATTTACAGACACTTTTGGTTGCTACTTGTGATTAAGAACTGACTTTGAGTGATAGCAAGAGGATGATTTAAATCACCGCTCGTGATGAAACGCACACTAATCAACATTTGCACTTGCAGACCAACTAAATAGTTGCAGAGAAACACATTTAATTGATGACTTTACTATCTTTAGCTTAGGACTTTTTAAAAGCGAAGACTGGACCCCTTAGCCATCTTCGTGTTCATAGGAATGATTAATGGAGGAATTCTAAAAGCGAAGACTGGACTCCTTAGCCATCTTCGTGTTCATAGGAATGATTAACGGAGGAATTTTAAAATCGAAGACTGGACTCCTTAGCCATCTTCGTGTTTAAAGGATGTAGTTGAGGACTTTTTTTTGGGAAAAAAGATCGGTCTCCATGGCCATCTTTGCTTAGGTAGAATAAAAAATGGACTTGGATATTTTTTAGAGCGAAGATCGGTCTCCACAGCCATCTTCGTACTTATAGGAAAGGATATTGTATTATATTTTAAACATGAGGAATTTTAGCTGAGGACTAGATGTAGTAAGTCATCAATTGATGTGTTCATCCAAGACAAAATAGTTGGTTATGTTTGTGCATTTGTAGACAACCCAGGTATTGAGGTATTGACATTGTTTAATACATTACATTTTTTGTACCTTTTTTTTATATTTTTAACAATGATATCGAAAGATATTATTAAATATCTAGACTAGATCTTTTGTATAGTAATTACAGTATTTTTAATAGCTATACATTTTTAATTAAACTTTTTGTTGTTTTTTTTTTCTATTTAAAATGCTGAGCATACATAACTAAACTGGAAGAACAGATGAAGTCCAAAATGCTAAAGCAACAGACAACCCAGGTAAATACATATCATAACAGTATAGCAAAGATTTTAAGGAAAGAATTTTGAGAATAAATGTTTTAGATTAAAGCAAAATATTTTGATTAAAAGAAAATTATTTTAGTTGATATATTCAATAACATCCTGCTGATTCACAGACCAAGATAAAGTTCCTCCTGCTGATTTACAGACACTTTTGGTTGCTACTTGTGATTAAGAACTGACTTTGAGTGATAGCAAGAGGATGATTTAAATCGCCGCTTGTGATGAAACGCACACTAATCAACATTTGCACTTGCAGACCAACTAAATAGTTGCAGAGAAACACATTTAATTGATGACTTTACTATCTTTAGCTTAGGACTTTTTAAAAGCGAAGACTGGACTCCTTAGCCATCTTCGTGTTCATAGGAATGATTAATGGAGGAATTCTAAAAGCGAAGACTGGACTCCTTAGCCATCTTCGTGTTCATAGGAATGATTTATGGAGGAATTTTAAAAGCGAAGACTGGACTCCTTAGCCATCTTCGTGTTCATAGGAATGATTAACGGAGGAATTTAAAAATCGAAGAGTGGACTCCTTAGCCATCTTCGTGTTTAAAGGATGTAGTTGAGGACTTTTTTTTTGGAAAAAAGATCGGTCTCCATGGCCATCTTTGCTTAGGTAGAATAAAAAATGGACTTGGATATTTTTTAGAGCGAAGATCGGTCTCCACAGCCATCTTCGTACTTATAGGAAAGGATATTGTATTATATTTTAAACATGAGGAATTTTAGCTGAGGACTAGATGTAGTAACAGTCATCAATTGATGTGTTCATCCAAGACAAAATAGTTGGTTATGTTTGTGCATTTGTAGACAACCCAGGTATTGAGGTATTGACATTGTTTAATACATTACATTTTTTGTACCTTTTTTTTATATTTTTAACAATATCGAAAGATATTATTAAATATCTAGACTAGATCTTTTGTATAGTAATTACAGTATTTTTAATAGCTATACATTTTTAATTAAACTTTTTGTTGTTTTTTTTTTCTATTTAAAATGCTGAGCATACATAACTAAACTGGAAGAACAGATGAAGTCCAAAATGCTAAAGCAACAGACAACCCAGGTAAATACATATCATAACAGTATAGCAAAGATTTTAAGGAAAGAATTTTGAGAATAAATGTTTTAGATTAAAGCAAAATATTTTGATTAAAAGAAAATTATTTTAGTTGATATATTCAATAACATCCTGCTGATTCACAGACCAAGATAAAGTTCCTCCTGCTGATTTACAGACACTTTTGGTTGCTACTTGTGATTAAGAACTGACTTTGAGTGATAGCAAGAGGATGATTTAAATCGCCGCTTGTGATGAAACGCACACTAATCAACATTTGCACTTGCAGACCAACTAAAAAGTTGCAGAGAAACACATTTAATTGATGACTTTACTATCTTTAGCTTAGGACTTTTTAAAAGCGAAGACTGGACTCCTTAGCCATCTTCGTGTTCAAAGGAATGATTAATGGAGGAATTCTAAAAGCGAAGACTGGACTCCTTAGCCATCTTCGTGTTCATAGGAATGATTTATGGAGGAATTTTAAAAGCGAAGACTGGACTCCTTAGCCATCTTCGTGTTCATAGGAATGATTAACGGAGGAATTTTAAAATCGAAGACTGGACTCCTTAGCCATCTTCGTGTTTAAAGGATGTAGTTGAGGACTTTTTTTTTGGAAAAAAGATCGGTCTCCATGGCCATCTTTGCTTAGGTAGAATAAAAAATGGACTTGGATATTTTTTAGAGCGAAGATCGGTCTCCACAGCCATCTTCGTACTTATAGGAAAGGATATTGTATTATATTTTAAACATGAGGAATTTTAGCTGAGGACTAGATGTAGTAAGTCATCAATTGATGTGTTCATCCAAGACAAAATAGTTGGTTATGTTTGTGCATTTGTAGACAACCCAGGTATTGAGGTATTGACATTGTTTAATACATTACATTTTTTGTACCTTTTTTTTATATTTTTAACAATGATATCGAAAGATATTATTAAATATCTAGACTAGATCTTTTGTATAGTAATTACAGTATTTTTAATAGCTATACATTTTTAATTAAACTTTTTGTTGTTTTTTTTTTCTATTTAAAATGCTGAGCATACATAACTAAACTGGAAGAACAGATGAAGTCCAAAATGCTAAAGCAACAGACAACCCAGGTAAATACATATCATAACAGTATAGCAAAGATTTTAAGGAAAGAATTTTGAGAATAAATGTTTTAGATTAAAGCAAAATATTTTGATTAAAAGAAAATTATTTTAGTTGATATATTCAATAACATCCTGCTGATTCACAGACCAAGATAAAGTTCCTCCTGCTGATTTACAGACACTTTTGGTTGCTACTTGTGATTAAGAACTGACTTTGAGTGATAGCAAGAGGATGATTTAAATTGCCGCTTGTGATGAAACGCACACTAATCAACATTTGCACTTGCAGACCAACTAAATAGTTGCAGAGAAACACATTTAATTGATGACTTTACTATCTTTAGCTTAGGACTTTTTAAAAGCGAAGACTGGACTCCTTAGCCATCTTCGTGTTCATAGGAATGATTAATGGAGGAATTCTAAAAGCGAAGACTGGACTCCTTAGCCATCTTCGTGTTCATAGGAATGATTTATGGAGGAATTTTAAAAGCGAAGACTGGACTCCTTAGCCATCTTCGTGTTCATAGGAATGATTAACGGAGGAATTTAAAAATCGAAGAGTGGACTCCTTAGCCATCTTCGTGTTTAAAGGATGTAGTTGAGGACTTTTTTTTTGGAAAAAAGATCGGTCTCCATGGCCATCTTTGCTTAGGTAGAATAAAAAATGGACTTGGATATTTTTTAGAGCGAAGATCGGTCTCCACAGCCATCTTCGTACTTATAGGAAAGGATATTGTATTATATTTTAAACATGAGGAATTTTAGCTGAGGACTAGATGTAGTAAGTCATCAATTGATGTGTTCATCCAAGACAAAATAGTTGGTTATGTTTGTGCATTTGTAGACAACCCAGGTATTGAGGTATTGACATTGTTTAATACATTACATTTTTTGTACCTTTTTTTTATATTTTTAACAATGATATCGAAAGATATTATTAAATATCTAGACTAGATCTTTTGTATAGTAATTACAGTATTTTTAATAGCTATACATTTTTAATTAAACTTTTTGTTGTTTTTTTTTTCTATTTAAAATGCTGAGCATACATAACTAAACTGGAAGAACAGATGAAGTCCAAAATGCTAAAGCAACAGACAACCCAGGTAAATACATATCATAACAGTATAGCAAAGATTTTAAGGAAAGAATTTTGAGAATAAATGTTTTAGATTAAAGCAAAATATTTTGATTAAAAGAAAATTATTTTAGTTGATATATTCAATAACATCCTGCTGATTCACAGACCAAGATAAAGTTCCTCCTGCTGATTTACAGACACTTTTGGTTGCTACTTGTGATTAAGAACTGACTTTGAGTGATAGCAAGAGGATGATTTAAATCGCCGCTTGTGATGAAACGCACACTAATCAACATTTGCACTTGCAGACCAACTAAATAGTTGCAGAGAAACACATTTAATTGATGACTTTACTATCTTTAGCTTAGGACTTTTTAAAAGCGAAGACTGGACTCCTTAGCCATCTTCGTGTTCATAGGAATGATTAATGGAGGAATTCTAAAAGCGAAGACTGGACTCCTTAGCCATCTTCGTGTTCATAGGAATGATTTATGGAGGAATTTTAAAAGCGAAGACTGGACTCCTTAGCCATCTTCGTGTTCATAGGAATGATTAACGGAGGAATTTAAAAATCGAAGACTGGACTCCTTAGCCATCTTCGTGTTTAAAGGATGTAGTTGAGGACTTTTTTTTTTGGAAAAAAGATCGGTCTCCATGGCCATCTTTGCTTAGGTAGAATAAAAAATGGACTTGGATATTTTTTAGAGCGAAGATCGGTCTCCACAGCCATCTTCGTACTTATAGGAAAGGATATTGTATTATATTTTAAACATGAGGAATTTTAGCTGAGGACTAGATGTAGTAACAGTCATCAATTGATGTGTTCATCCAAGACAAAATAGTTGGTTATGTTTGTGCATTTGTAGACAACCCAGGTATTGAGGTATTGACATTGTTTAATACATTACATTTTTTGTACCTTTTTTTTATATTTTTAACAATATCGAAAGATATTATTAAATATCTAGACTAGATCTTTTGTATAGTAATTACAGTATTTTTAATAGCTATACATTTTTAATTAAACTTTTTGTTGTTTTTTTTTTCTATTTAAAATGCTGAGCATACATAACTAAACTGGAAGAACAGATGAAGTCCAAAATGCTAAAGCAACAGACAACCCAGGTAAATACATATCATAACAGTATAGCAAAGATTTTAAGGAAAGAATTTTGAGAATAAATGTTTTAGATTAAAGCAAAATATTTTGATTAAAAGAAAATTATTTTAGTTGATATATTCAATAACATCCTGCTGATTCACAGACCAAGATAAAGTTCCTCCTGCTGATTTACAGACACTTTTGGTTGCTACTTGTGATTAAGAACTGACTTTGAGTGATAGCAAGAGGATGATTTAAATCGCCGCTTGTGATGAAACGCACACTAATCAACATTTGCACTTGCAGACCAACTAAATAGTTGCAGAGAAACACATTTAATTGATGACTTTACTATCTTTAGCTTAGGACTTTTTAAAAGCGAAGACTGGACTCCTTAGCCATCTTCGTGTTCAAAGGAATGATTAATGGAGGAATTCTAAAAGCGAAGACTGGACTCCTTAGCCATCTTCGTGTTCATAGGAATGATTTATGGAGGATATTTAAAAGCGAAGACTGGACTCCTTAGCCATCTTCGTGTTCATAGGAATGATTAACGGAGGAATTTAAAAATCGAAGACTGGACTCCTTAGCCATCTTCGTGTTTAAAGGATGTAGTTGAGGACTTTTTTTTTGGAAAAAAGATCGGTCTCCATGGCCATCTTTGCTTAGGTAGAATAAAAAATGGACTTGGATATTTTTTAGAGCGAAGATCGGACTCCACAGCTATCTTCGTACTTATAGGAAAGGATATTGTATTATATTTTAAACATGAGGAATTTTAGCTGAGGACTAGATGTAGTAACAGTCATCAATTGATGTGTTCATCCAAGACAAAATAGTTGGTTATGTTTGTGCATTTGTAGACAACCCAGGTATTGAGGTATTGACATTGTTTAATACATTACATTTTTTGTACCTTTTTTTTATATTTTTAACAATGATATCGAAAGATATTATTAAATATCTAGACTAGATCTTTTGTATAGTAATTACAGTATTTTTAATAGCTATACATTTTTAATTAAACTTTTTTTTTTTTTTTTTTCTATTTAAAATGCTGAGCATACATAACTAAACTGGAAGAACAGATGAAGTCCAAAATGCTAAAGCAACAGACAACCCAGGTAAATACATATCATAACAGTATAGCAAAGATTTTAAGGAAAGAATTTTGAGAATAAATGTTTTAGATTAAAGCAAAATATTTTGATTAAAAGAAAATTATTTTAGTTGATATATTCAATAACATCCTGCTGATTCACAGACCAAGATAAAGTTCCTCCTGCTGATTTACAGACACTTTTGGTTGCTACTTGTGATTAAGAACTGACTTTGAGTGATAGCAAGAGGATGATTTAAATCGCCGCTCGTGATGAAACGCACACTAATGAACATTTGCACTTGCAGACCAACTAAATAGTTGCGGAGAAACACATTTAATTGATGACTTTACTATCTTTAGCTTAGAACTTTTGAAAAGCGAAGACTGGACTCCTTAGCCATCTTCGTGTTCATAGGAATGATTAATGGAGGAATTCTAAAAGCGAAGACTGGACTCCTTAGCCATCTTCGTGTTCATAGGAATGATTAATGGAGGAATTCTAAAAGCGAAGACTGAACTCCTTAGCCATCTTCGTGTTCGTAGGAATGATTTATGGAGGAATTTTAAAAGCGAAGACTGGACTCCTTAGCCATCTTCGTGTTCATAGGAATGATTAACGGAGGAATTTTAAAATCGAAGACTGGACTCCTTAGCCATCTTCGTGTTTAAAGGATGTAGTTGAGGACTTTTTTTTTGGAAAAAAGATCGGTCTCCATGGCCATCTTTGCTTAGGTAGAATAAAAAATGGACTTGGATATTTTTTAGAGCGAAGATCGGACTCCACAGCCATCTTCGTACTTATAGGAAAGGATATTGTATTATATTTTAAACATGAGGAATTTTAGCTGAGGACTAGATGTAGTAACAGTCATCAATTGATGTGTTCATCCAAGACAAAATAGTTGGTTATGTTTGTGCATTTGTAGACAACCCAGGTATTGAGGTATTGACATTGTTTAATACATTACATTTTTTGTACCTTTTTTTTTTTTTTTTTACAATGATATCGAAAGATATTATTAAATATCTAGACTAGATCTTTTGTATAGTAATTACAATATTTTTTAATAGCTATACATTTTTAAGTCAACTTTTTGTTGTTTTTTTTTCTATTTAAAATGCTGAGCATACATAACTAAACTGGAAGAACAGATGAAGTCCAAAATGCTAAAGCAACAGACAACCCAGGTAAATACATATCATAACAGTATAGCAAAGATTTTAAGGAAAGAATTTTGAGAATAAATGTTTTAGATTAAAGCAAAATATTTTGATTAAAAGATAATTATTTTAGTTGATATATTCAATAACATCCTGCTGATTCACAGACCAAGATAAAGTTCCTCCTGCTGATTTACAGACACTTTTGGTTGCTACTTGTGATTAAGAACTGACTTGGAGTGATAGCAAGAGGATGATTTAAATCGGCGCTCGTGATGAAACGCACACTAATGAACATTTGCACTTGCAGACCAACTAAATAGTTGCGGAGAAACACATTTAATTGATGACTTTACTATCTTTAGCTTAGAACTTTTGAAAAGCGAAGACTGGACTCCTTAGCCATCTTCGTGTTCATAGGAATGATTAATGGAGGAATTCTAAAAGCGAAGACTGGACTCCTTAGCCATCTTCGTGTTCATAGGAATGATTAATGGAGGAATTCTAAAAGCGAAGACTGAACTCCTTAGCCATCTTCGTGTTCATAGGAATGATTTATGGAGGAATTTTAAAAGCGAAGACTGGACTCCTTAGCCATCTTCGTGTTCATAGGAATGATTAACGGAGGAATTTTAAAATCGAAGACTGGACTCCTTAGCCATCTTCGTGTTTAAAGGATGTAGTTGAGGACTTTTTTTTTGGAAAAAAGATCGGTCTCCATGGCCATCTTTGCTTAGGTAGAATAAAAAATGGACTTGGATATTTTTTAGAGCGAAGATCGGACTCCACAGCCATCTTCGTACTTATAGGAAAGGATATTGTATTATATTTTAAACATGAGGAATTTTAGCTGAGGACTAGATGTAGTAACAGTCATCAATTGATGTGTTCATCCAAGACAAAATAGTTGGTTATGTTTGTGCATTTGTAGACAACCCAGGTATTGAGGTATTGACATTGTTTAATACATTACATTTTTTGTACCTTTTTTTTTTTTTTTTTACAATGATATCGAAAGATATTATTAAATATCTAGACTAGATCTTTTGTATAGTAATTACAATATTTTTTAATAGCTATACATTTTTAAGTCAACTTTTTGTTGTTTTTTTTTCTATTTAAAATGCTGAGCATACATAACTAAACTGGAAGAACAGATGAAGTCCAAAATGCTAAAGCAACAGACAACCCAGGTAAATACATATCATAACAGTATAGCAAAGATTTTAAGGAAAGAATTTTGAGAATAAATGTTTTAGATTAAAGCAAAATATTTTGATTAAAAGATAATTATTTTAGTTGATATATTCAATAACATCCTGCTGATTCACAGACCAAGATAAAGTTCCTCCTGCTGATTTACAGACACTTTTGGTTGCTACTTGTGATTAAGAACTGACTTGGAGTGATAGCAAGACTGGACTCCTTAGCCATCTTCGTGTTCATAGGAATGATTAATGGAGGAATTCTAAAAGCGAAGACTGGACTCCTTAGCCATCTTCGTGTTCATAGGAATGATTTATGGAGGAATTTTAAAAGCGAAGACTGGACTCCTTAGCCATCTTCGTGTTCATAGGAATGATTAACGGAGGAATTTTAAAATCGAAGACTGGACTCCTTAGCCATCTTCGTGTTTAAAGGATGTAGTTGAGGACTTTTTTTTTGGAAAAAAGATCGGTCTCCATGGCCATCTTTGCTTAGGTAGAATAAAAAATGGACTTGGATATTTTTTAGAGCGAAGATCGGTCTCCACAGCCATCTTCGTACTTATAGGAAAGGATATTGTATTATATTTTAAACATGAGGAATTTTAGCTGAGGACTAGATGTAGTAACAGTCATCAATTGATGTGTTCATCCAAGACAAAATAGTTGGTTATGTTTGTGCATTTGTAGACAACCCAGGTATTGAGGTATTGACATTGTTTAATACATTACATTTTTTGTACCTTTTTTTTATATTTTTAACAATATCGAAAGATATTATTAAATATCTAGACTAGATCTTTTGTATAGTAATTACAGTATTTTTAATAGCTATACATTTTTAATTAAACTTTTTGTTGTTTTTTTTTTCTATTTAAAATGCTGAGCATACATAACTAAACTGGAAGAACAGATGAAGTCCAAAATGCTAAAGCAACAGACAACCCAGGTAAATACATATCATAACAGTATAGCAAAGATTTTAAGGAAAGAATTTTGAGAATAAATGTTTTAGATTAAAGCAAAATATTTTGATTAAAAGAAAATTATTTTAGTTGATATATTCAATAACATCCTGCTGATTCACAGACCAAGATAAAGTTCCTCCTGCTGATTTACAGACACTTTTGGTTGCTACTTGTGATTAAGAACTGACTTTGAGTGATAGCAAGAGGATGATTTAAATCGCCGCTTGTGATGAAACGCACACTAATCAACATTTGCACTTGCAGACCAACTAAATAGTTGCAGAGAAACACATTTAATTGATGACTTTACTATCTTTAGCTTAGGACTTTTTAAAAGCGAAGACTGGACTCCTTAGCCATCTTCGTGTTCATAGGAATGATTAATGGAGGAATTCTAAAAGCGAAGACTGGACTCCTTAGCCATCTTCGTGTTCATAGGAATGATTTATGGAGGATATTTAAAAGCGAAGACTGGACTCCTTAGCCATCTTCGTGTTCATAGGAATGATTAACGGAGGAATTTAAAAATCGAAGACTGGACTCCTTAGCCATCTTCGTGTTTAAAGGATGTAGTTGAGGACTTTTTTTTTGGAAAAAAGATCGGTCTCCATGGCCATCTTTGCTTAGGTAGAATAAAAAATGGACTTGGATATTTTTTAGAGCGAAGATCGGTCTCCACAGCCATCTTCGTACTTATAGGAAAGGATATTGTATTATATTTTAAACATGAGGAATTTTAGCTGAGGACTAGATGTAGTAACAGTCATCAATTGATGTGTTCATCCAAGACAAAATAGTTGGTTATGTTTGTGCATTTGTAGACAACCCAGGTATTGAGGTATTGACATTGTTTAATACATTACATTTTTTGTACCTTTTTTTTATATTTTTAACAATATCGAAAGATATTATTAAATATCTAGACTAGATCTTTTGTATAGTAATTACAGTATTTTTAATAGCTATACATTTTTAATTAAACTTTTTGTTGTTTTTTTTTTCTATTTAAAATGCTGAGCATACATAACTAAACTGGAAGAACAGATGAAGTCCAAAATGCTAAAGCAACAGACAACCCAGGTAAATACATATCATAACAGTATAGCAAAGATTTTAAGGAAAGAATTTTGAGAATAAATGTTTTAGATTAAAGCAAAATATTTTGATTAAAAGAAAATTATTTTAGTTGATATATTCAATAACATCCTGCTGATTCACAGACCAAGATAAAGTTCCTCCTGCTGATTTACAGACACTTTTGGTTGCTACTTGTGATTAAGAACTGACTTTGAGTGATAGCAAGAGGATGATTTAAATCGCCGCTTGTGATGAAACGCACACTAATCAACATTTGCACTTGCAGACCAACTAAATAGTTGCAGAGAAACACATTTAATTGATGACTTTACTATCTTTAGCTTAGGACTTTTTAAAAGCGAAGACTGGACTCCTTAGCCATCTTCGTGTTCATAGGAATGATTAATGGAGGAATTCTAAAAGCGAAGACTGGACTCCTTAGCCATCTTCGTGTTCATAGGAATGATTTATGGAGGATATTTAAAAGCGAAGACTGGACTCCTTAGCCATCTTCGTGTTCATAGGAATGATTAACGGAGGAATTTAAAAATCGAAGACTGGACTCCTTAGCCATCTTCGTGTTTAAAGGATGTAGTTGAGGACTTTTTTTTTGGAAAAAAGATCGGTCTCCATGGCCATCTTTGCTTAGGTAGAATAAAAAATGGACTTGGATATTTTTTAGAGCGAAGATCGGTCTCCACAGCCATCTTCGTACTTATAGGAAAGGATATTGTATTATATTTTAAACATGAGGAATTTTAGCTGAGGACTAGATGTAGTAACAGTCATCAATTGATGTGTTCATCCAAGACAAAATAGTTGGTTATGTTTGTGCATTTGTAGACAACCCAGGTATTGAGGTATTGACATTGTTTAATACATTACATTTTTTGTACCTTTTTTTTATATTTTTAACAATATCGAAAGATATTATTAAATATCTAGACTAGATCTTTTGTATAGTAATTACAGTATTTTTAATAGCTATACATTTTTAATTAAACTTTTTGTTGTTTTTTTTTTCTATTTAAAATGCTGAGCATACATAACTAAACTGGAAGAACAGATGAAGTCCAAAATGCTAAAGCAACAGACAACCCAGGTAAATACATATCATAACAGTATAGCAAAGATTTTAAGGAAAGAATTTTGAGAATAAATGTTTTAGATTAAAGCAAAATATTTTGATTAAAAGAAAATTATTTTAGTTGATATATTCAATAACATCCTGCTGATTCACAGACCAAGATAAAGTTCCTCCTGCTGATTTACAGACACTTTTGGTTGCTACTTGTGATTAAGAACTGACTTTGAGTGATAGCAAGAGGATGATTTAAATCGCCGCTTGTGATGAAACGCACACTAATCAACATTTGCACTTGCAGACCAACTAAATAGTTGCAGAGAAACACATTTAATTGATGACTTTACTATCTTTAGCTTAGGACTTTTTAAAAGCGAAGACTGGACTCCTTAGCCATCTTCGTGTTCAAAGGAATGATTAATGGAGGAATTCTAAAAGCGAAGACTGGACTCCTTAGCCATCTTCGTGTTCATAGGAATGATTTATGGAGGATATTTAAAAGCGAAGACTGGACTCCTTAGCCATCTTCGTGTTCATAGGAATGATTAACGGAGGAATTTAAAAATCGAAGACTGGACTCCTTAGCCATCTTCGTGTTTAAAGGATGTAGTTGAGGACTTTTTTTTTGGAAAAAAGATCGGTCTCCATGGCCATCTTTGCTTAGGTAGAATAAAAAATGGACTTGGATATTTTTTAGAGCGAAGATCGGACTCCACAGCTATCTTCGTACTTATAGGAAAGGATATTGTATTATATTTTAAACATGAGGAATTTTAGCTGAGGACTAGATGTAGTAACAGTCATCAATTGATGTGTTCATCCAAGACAAAATAGTTGGTTATGTTTGTGCATTTGTAGACAACCCAGGTATTGAGGTATTGACATTGTTTAATACATTACATTTTTTGTACCTTTTTTTTATATTTTTAACAATGATATCGAAAGATATTATTAAATATCTAGACTAGATCTTTTGTATAGTAATTACAGTATTTTTAATAGCTATACATTTTTAATTAAACTTTTTTTTTTTTTTTTTTCTATTTAAAATGCTGAGCATACATAACTAAACTGGAAGAACAGATGAAGTCCAAAATGCTAAAGCAACAGACAACCCAGGTAAATACATATCATAACAGTATAGCAAAGATTTTAAGGAAAGAATTTTGAGAATAAATGTTTTAGATTAAAGCAAAATATTTTGATTAAAAGATAATTATTTTAGTTGATATATTCAATAACATCCTGCTGATTCACAGACCAAGATAAAGTTCCTCCTGCTGATTTACAGACACTTTTGGTTGCTACTTGTGATTAAGAACTGACTTGGAGTGATAGCAAGAGGATGATTTAAATCGGCGCTCGTGATGAAACGCACACTAATGAACATTTGCACTTGCAGACCAACTAAATAGTTGCGGAGAAACACATTTAATTGATGACTTTACTATCTTTAGCTTAGAACTTTTGAAAAGCGAAGACTGGACTCCTTAGCCATCTTCGTGTTCATAGGAATGATTAATGGAGGAATTCTAAAAGCGAAGACTGGACTCCTTAGCCATCTTCGTGTTCATAGGAATGATTAATGGAGGAATTCTAAAAGCGAAGACTGAACTCCTTAGCCATCTTCGTGTTCATAGGAATGATTTATGGAGGAATTTTAAAAGCGAAGACTGGACTCCTTAGCCATCTTCGTGTTCATAGGAATGATTAACGGAGGAATTTTAAAATCGAAGACTGGACTCCTTAGCCATCTTCGTGTTTAAAGGATGTAGTTGAGGACTTTTTTTTTGGAAAAAAGATCGGTCTCCATGGCCATCTTTGCTTAGGTAGAATAAAAAATGGACTTGGATATTTTTTAGAGCGAAGATCGGACTCCACAGCCATCTTCGTACTTATAGGAAAGGATATTGTATTATATTTTAAACATGAGGAATTTTAGCTGAGGACTAGATGTAGTAACAGTCATCAATTGATGTGTTCATCCAAGACAAAATAGTTGGTTATGTTTGTGCATTTGTAGACAACCCAGGTATTGAGGTATTGACATTGTTTAATACATTACATTTTTTGTACCTTTTTTTTTTTTTTTTTACAATGATATCGAAAGATATTATTAAATATCTAGACTAGATCTTTTGTATAGTAATTACAATATTTTTTAATAGCTATACATTTTTAAGTCAACTTTTTGTTGTTTTTTTTTCTATTTAAAATGCTGAGCATACATAACTAAACTGGAAGAACAGATGAAGTCCAAAATGCTAAAGCAACAGACAACCCAGGTAAATACATATCATAACAGTATAGCAAAGATTTTAAGGAAAGAATTTTGAGAATAAATGTTTTAGATTAAAGCAAAATATTTTGATTAAAAGATAATTATTTTAGTTGATATATTCAATAACATCCTGCTGATTCACAGACCAAGATAAAGTTCCTCCTGCTGATTTACAGACACTTTTGGTTGCTACTTGTGATTAAGAACTGACTTGGAGTGATAGCAAGACTGGACTCCTTAGCCATCTTCGTGTTCATAGGAATGATTAATGGAGGAATTCTAAAAGCGAAGACTGGACTCCTTAGCCATCTTCGTGTTCATAGGAATGATTTATGGAGGAATTTTAAAAGCGAAGACTGGACTCCTTAGCCATCTTCGTGTTCATAGGAATGATTAACGGAGGAATTTTAAAATCGAAGACTGGACTCCTTAGCCATCTTCGTGTTTAAAGGATGTAGTTGAGGACTTTTTTTTTGGAAAAAAGATCGGTCTCCATGGCCATCTTTGCTTAGGTAGAATAAAAAATGGACTTGGATATTTTTTAGAGCGAAGATCGGACTCCACAGCCATCTTCGTACTTATAGGAAAGGATATTGTATTATATTTTAAACATGAGGAATTTTAGCTGAGGACTAGATGTAGTAACAGTCATCAATTGATGTGTTCATCCAAGACGAAATAGTTGGTTATGTTTGTGCATTTGTAGACAACCCAGGTATTGAGGTATTGACATTGTTTAATACATTACATTTTTTGTACCTTTTTTTTATATTTTTAACAATGATATCGAAAGATATTATTAAATATCTAGACTAGATCTTTTGTATAGTAATTACAGTATTTTTAATAGCTATACATTTTTAATTAAACTTTTTTTTTTTTTTTTTTCTATTTAAAATGCTGAGCATACATAACTAAACTGGAAGAACAGATGAAGTCCAAAATGCTAAAGCAACAGACAACCCAGGTAAATACATATCATAACAGTATAGCAAAGATTTTAAGGAAAGAATTTTGAGAATAAATGTTTTAGATTAAAGCAAAATATTTTGATTAAAAGATAATTATTTTAGTTGATATATTCAATAACATCCTGCTGATTCACAGACCAAGATAAAGTTCCTCCTGCTGATTTACAGACACTTTTGGTTGCTACTTGTGATTAAGAACTGACTTGGAGTGATAGCAAGAGGATGATTTAAATCGGCGCTCGTGATGAAACGCACACTAATGAACATTTGCACTTGCAGACCAACTAAATAGTTGCGGAGAAACACATTTAATTGATGACTTTACTATCTTTAGCTTAGAACTTTTGAAAAGCGAAGACTGGACTCCTTAGCCATCTTCGTGTTCATAGGAATGATTAATGGAGGAATTCTAAAAGCGAAGACTGGACTCCTTAGCCATCTTCGTGTTCATAGGAATGATTAATGGAGGAATTCTAAAAGCGAAGACTGAACTCCTTAGCCATCTTCGTGTTCATAGGAATGATTTATGGAGGAATTTTAAAAGCGAAGACTGGACTCCTTAGCCATCTTCGTGTTCATAGGAATGATTAACGGAGGAATTTTAAAATCGAAGACTGGACTCCTTAGCCATCTTCGTGTTTAAAGGATGTAGTTGAGGACTTTTTTTTTGGAAAAAAGATCGGTCTCCATGGCCATCTTTGCTTAGGTAGAATAAAAAATGGACTTGGATATTTTTTAGAGCGAAGATCGGACTCCACAGCCATCTTCGTACTTATAGGAAAGGATATTGTATTATATTTTAAACATGAGGAATTTTAGCTGAGGACTAGATGTAGTAACAGTCATCAATTGATGTGTTCATCCAAGACAAAATAGTTGGTTATGTTTGTGCATTTGTAGACAACCCAGGTATTGAGGTATTGACATTGTTTAATACATTACATTTTTTGTACCTTTTTTTTTTTTTTTTTACAATGATATCGAAAGATATTATTAAATATCTAGACTAGATCTTTTGTATAGTAATTACAATATTTTTTAATAGCTATACATTTTTAAGTCAACTTTTTGTTGTTTTTTTTTCTATTTAAAATGCTGAGCATACATAACTAAACTGGAAGAACAGATGAAGTCCAAAATGCTAAAGCAACAGACAACCCAGGTAAATACATATCATAACAGTATAGCAAAGATTTTAAGGAAAGAATTTTGAGAATAAATGTTTTAGATTAAAGCAAAATATTTTGATTAAAAGATAATTATTTTAGTTGATATATTCAATAACATCCTGCTGATTCACAGACCAAGATAAAGTTCCTCCTGCTGATTTACAGACACTTTTGGTTGCTACTTGTGATTAAGAACTGACTTGGAGTGATAGCAAGACTGGACTCCTTAGCCATCTTCGTGTTCAAAGGAATGATTAATGGAGGAATTCTAAAAGCGAAGACTGGACTCCTTAGCCATCTTCGTGTTCATAGGAATGATTTATGGAGGATATTTAAAAGCGAAGACTGGACTCCTTAGCCATCTTCGTGTTCATAGGAATGATTAACGGAGGAATTTAAAAATCGAAGACTGGACTCCTTAGCCATCTTCGTGTTTAAAGGATGTAGTTGAGGACTTTTTTTTTGGAAAAAAGATCGGTCTCCATGGCCATCTTTGCTTAGGTAGAATAAAAAATGGACTTGGATATTTTTTAGAGCGAAGATCGGACTCCACAGCTATCTTCGTACTTATAGGAAAGGATATTGTATTATATTTTAAACATGAGGAATTTTAGCTGAGGACTAGATGTAGTAACAGTCATCAATTGATGTGTTCATCCAAGACAAAATAGTTGGTTATGTTTGTGCATTTGTAGACAACCCAGGTATTGAGGTATTGACATTGTTTAATACATTACATTTTTTGTACCTTTTTTTTATATTTTTAACAATGATATCGAAAGATATTATTAAATATCTAGACTAGATCTTTTGTATAGTAATTACAGTATTTTTAATAGCTATACATTTTTAATTAAACTTTTTTTTTTTTTTTTTTCTATTTAAAATGCTGAGCATACATAACTAAACTGGAAGAACAGATGAAGTCCAAAATGCTAAAGCAACAGACAACCCAGGTAAATACATATCATAACAGTATAGCAAAGATTTTAAGGAAAGAATTTTGAGAATAAATGTTTTAGATTAAAGCAAAATATTTTGATTAAAAGATAATTATTTTAGTTGATATATTCAATAACATCCTGCTGATTCACAGACCAAGATAAAGTTCCTCCTGCTGATTTACAGACACTTTTGGTTGCTACTTGTGATTAAGAACTGACTTGGAGTGATAGCAAGACTGGACTCCTTAGCCATCTTCGTGTTCATAGGAATGATTAATGGAGGAATTCTAAAAGCGAAGACTGGACTCCTTAGCCATCTTCGTGTTCATAGGAATGATTTATGGAGGAATTTTAAAAGCGAAGACTGGACTCCTTAGCCATCTTCGTGTTCATAGGAATGATTAACGGAGGAATTTTAAAATCGAAGACTGGACTCCTTAGCCATCTTCGTGTTTAAAGGATGTAGTTGAGGACTTTTTTTTTGGAAAAAAGATCGGTCTCCATGGCCATCTTTGCTTAGGTAGAATAAAAAATGGACTTGGATATTTTTTAGAGCGAAGATCGGACTCCACAGCCATCTTCGTACTTATAGGAAAGGATATTGTATTATATTTTAAACATGAGGAATTTTAGCTGAGGACTAGATGTAGTAACAGTCATCAATTGATGTGTTCATCCAAGACAAAATAGTTGGTTATGTTTGTGCATTTGTAGACAACCCAGGTATTGAGGTATTGACATTGTTTAATACATTACATTTTTTGTACCTTTTTTTTTTTTTTTTTACAATGATATCGAAAGATATTATTAAATATCTAGACTAGATCTTTTGTATAGTAATTACAATATTTTTTAATAGCTATACATTTTTAAGTCAACTTTTTGTTGTTTTTTTTTCTATTTAAAATGCTGAGCATACATAACTAAACTGGAAGAACAGATGAAGTCCAAAATGCTAAAGCAACAGACAACCCAGGTAAATACATATCATAACAGTATAGCAAAGATTTTAAGGAAAGAATTTTGAGAATAAATGTTTTAGATTAAAGCAAAATATTTTGATTAAAAGATAATTATTTTAGTTGATATATTCAATAACATCCTGCTGATTCACAGACCAAGATAAAGTTCCTCCTGCTGATTTACAGACACTTTTGGTTGCTACTTGTGATTAAGAACTGACTTGGAGTGATAGCAAGACTGGACTCCTTAGCCATCTTCGTGTTCATAGGAATGATTAATGGAGGAATTCTAAAAGCGAAGACTGGACTCCTTAGCCATCTTCGTGTTCATAGGAATGATTTATGGAGGAATTTTAAAAGCGAAGACTGGACTCCTTAGCCATCTTCGTGTTCATAGGAATGATTAACGGAGGAATTTTAAAATCGAAGACTGGACTCCTTAGCCATCTTCGTGTTTAAAGGATGTAGTTGAGGACTTTTTTTTTGGAAAAAAGATCGGTCTCCATGGCCATCTTTGCTTAGGTAGAATAAAAAATGGACTTGGATATTTTTTAGAGCGAAGATCGGACTCCACAGCCATCTTCGTACTTATAGGAAAGGATATTGTATTATATTTTAAACATGAGGAATTTTAGCTGAGGACTAGATGTAGTAACAGTCATCAATTGATGTGTTCATCCAAGACAAAATAGTTGGTTATGTTTGTGCATTTGTAGACAACCCAGGTATTGAGGTATTGACATTGTTTAATACATTACATTTTTTGTACCTTTTTTTTATATTTTTAACAATGATATCGAAAGATATTATTAAATATCTAGACTAGATCTTTTGTATAGTAATTACAGTATTTTTAATAGCTATACATTTTTAATTAAACTTTTTTTTTTTTTTTTTTCTATTTAAAATGCTGAGCATACATAACTAAACTGGAAGAACAGATGAAGTCCAAAATGCTAAAGCAACAGACAACCCAGGTAAATACATATCATAACAGTATAGCAAAGATTTTAAGGAAAGAATTTTGAGAATAAATGTTTTAGATTAAAGCAAAATATTTTGATTAAAAGATAATTATTTTAGTTGATATATTCAATAACATCCTGCTGATTCACAGACCAAGATAAAGTTCCTCCTGCTGATTTACAGACACTTTTGGTTGCTACTTGTGATTAAGAACTGACTTGGAGTGATAGCAAGAGGATGATTTAAATCGGCGCTCGTGATGAAACGCACACTAATGAACATTTGCACTTGCAGACCAACTAAATAGTTGCGGAGAAACACATTTAATTGATGACTTTACTATCTTTAGCTTAGAACTTTTTAAAAGCGAAGACTGGACTCCTTAGCCATCTTCGTGTTCATAGGAATGATTAATGGAGGAATTCTAAAAGCGAAGACTGGACTCCTTAGCCATCTTCGTGTTCATAGGAATGATTAATGGAGGAATTCTAAAAGCGAAGACTGAACTCCTTAGCCATCTTCGTGTTCATAGGAATGATTTATGGAGGAATTTTAAAAGCGAAGACTGGACTCCTTAGCCATCTTCGTGTTCATAGGAATGATTAACGGAGGAATTTTAAAATCGAAGACTGGACTCCTTAGCCATCTTCGTGTTTAAAGGATGTAGTTGAGGACTTTTTTTTTGGAAAAAAGATCGGTCTCCATGGCCATCTTTGCTTAGGTAGAATAAAAAATGGACTTGGATATTTTTTAGAGCGAAGATCGGACTCCACAGCCATCTTCGTACTTATAGGAAAGGATATTGTATTATATTTTAAACATGAGGAATTTTAGCTGAGGACTAGATGTAGTAACAGTCATCAATTGATGTGTTCATCCAAGACAAAATAGTTGGTTATGTTTGTGCATTTGTAGACAACCCAGGTATTGAGGTATTGACATTGTTTAATACATTACATTTTTTGTACCTTTTTTTTTTTTTTTTTACAATGATATCGAAAGATATTATTAAATATCTAGACTAGATCTTTTGTATAGTAATTACAATATTTTTTAATAGCTATACATTTTTAAGTCAACTTTTTGTTGTTTTTTTTTCTATTTAAAATGCTGAGCATACATAACTAAACTGGAAGAACAGATGAAGTCCAAAATGCTAAAGCAACAGACAACCCAGGTAAATACATATCATAACAGTATAGCAAAGATTTTAAGGAAAGAATTTTGAGAATAAATGTTTTAGATTAAAGCAAAATATTTTGATTAAAAGATAATTATTTTAGTTGATATATTCAATAACATCCTGCTGATTCACAGACCAAGATAAAGTTCCTCCTGCTGATTTACAGACACTTTTGGTTGCTACTTGTGATTAAGAACTGACTTGGAGTGATAGCAAGACTGGACTCCTTAGCCATCTTCGTGTTCATAGGAATGATTAATGGAGGAATTCTAAAAGCGAAGACTGGACTCCTTAGCCATCTTCGTGTTCATAGGAATGATTTATGGAGGAATTTTAAAAGCGAAGACTGGACTCCTTAGCCATCTTCGTGTTCATAGGAATGATTAACGGAGGAATTTTAAAATCGAAGACTGGACTCCTTAGCCATCTTCGTGTTTAAAGGATGTAGTTGAGGACTTTTTTTTTGGAAAAAAGATCGGTCTCCATGGCCATCTTTGCTTAGGTAGAATAAAAAATGGACTTGGATATTTTTTAGAGCGAAGATCGGACTCCACAGCCATCTTCGTACTTATAGGAAAGGATATTGTATTATATTTTAAACATGAGGAATTTTAGCTGAGGACTAGATGTAGTAACAGTCATCAATTGATGTGTTCATCCAAGACGAAATAGTTGGTTATGTTTGTGCATTTGTAGACAACCCAGGTATTGAGGTATTGACATTGTTTAATACATTACATTTTTTGTACCTTTTTTTTTTTTACCATGATATCGAAAGATATTAAATATCTAGACTAGATCTTTTGTATAGTAAGTACAGTATTTTTAATAGCTATACATTTTTAATTAAACTTTTTGTTGTTTTTTTTTTCTATTTAAAATGCTGAGCATACATAACTAAACTGGAAGAACAGATGAAGTCCAAAATGCTAAAGCAACAGACAACCCAGGTAAATACATATCATAACAGTATAGCAAAGATTTTAAGGAAAGAATTTTGAGAATAAATGTTTTAGATTAAAGCAAAATATTTTGATAAAAAGAAAATTATTTTAGTTGATATATTCAATAACATCCTGCTGATTCACAGACCAAGATAAAGTTCCTCCTGCTGATTTACAGACACTTTTGGTTGCTACTTGTGATTAAGAACTGACTTTGAGTGATAGCAAGAGGATGATTTAAATCGCCGCTTGTGATGAAACGCACACCAATCAACATTTGCACTTGCAGACCAACTAAATAGTTGCAGAGAAACACATTTAATTGATGACTTTACTATCTTTAGCTTAGGACTTTTTAAAAGCGAAGACTGGACTCCTTAGCCATCTTCGTGTTCATAGGAATGATTAATGGAGGAATTCTAAAAGCGAAGACTGGACTCCTTAGCCATCTTCGTGTTCATAGGAATGATTTATGGAGGAATTTTAAAAGCGAAGACTGGACTCCTTAGCCATCTTCGTGTTCATAGGAATGATTAACGGAGGAATTAAAAAATCGAAGACTGGACTCCTTAGCCATCTTCGTGTTTAAAGGATGTAGTTGAGGACTTTTTTTTTGGAAAAAAGATCGGTCTCCATGGCCATCTTTGCTTAGGTAGAATAAAAAATGGACTTGGATATTTTTTAGAGCGAAGATCGGTCTCCACAGCCATCTTCGTACTTATAGGAAAGGATATTGTATTATATTTTAAACATGAGGAATTTTAGCTGAGGACTAGATGTAGTAACAGTCATCAATTGATGTGTTCATCCAAGACAAAATAGTTGGTTATGTTTGTGCATTTGTAGACAACCCAGGTATTGAGGTATTGACATTGTTTAATACATTACATTTTTTGTACCTTTTTTTTATATTTTTAACAATATCGAAAGATATTATTAAATATCTAGACTAGATCTTTTGTATAGTAATTACAGTATTTTTAATAGCTATACATTTTTAATTAAACTTTTTGTTGTTTTTTTTTTCTATTTAAAATGCTGAGCATACATAACTAAACTGGAAGAACAGATGAAGTCCAAAATGCTAAAGCAACAGACAACCCAGGTAAATACATATCATAACAGTATAGCAAAGATTTTAAGGAAAGAATTTTGAGAATAAATGTTTTAGATTAAAGCAAAATATTTTGATTAAAAGATAATTATTTTAGTTGATATATTCAATAACATCCTGCTGATTCACAGACCAAGATAAAGTTCCTCCTGCTGATTTACAGACACTTTTGGTTGCTACTTGTGATTAAGAACTGACTTTGAGTGATAGCAAGAGGATGATTTAAATCGCCGCTTGTGATGAAACGCACACTAATCAACATTTGCACTTGCAGACCAACTAAATAGTTGCAGAGAAACACATTTAATTGATGACTTTACTATCTTTAGCTTAGGACTTTTTAAAAGCGAAGACTGGACTCCTTAGCCATCTTCGTGTTCATAGGAATGATTAATGGAGGAATTCTAAAAGCGAAGACTGGACTCCTTAGCCATCTTCGTGTTCATAGGAATGATTTATGGAGGAATTTTAAAAGCGAAGACTGGACTCCTTAGCCATCTTCGTGTTCATAGGAATGATTAACGGAGGAATTTAAAAATTGAAGACTGGACTCCTTAGCCATCTTCGTGTTTAAAGGATGTAGTTGAGGACTTTTTTTTTGGAAAAAAGATCGGTCTCCATGGCCATCTTTGCTTAGGTAGAATAAAAAATGGACTTGGATATTTTTTAGAGCGAAGATCGGTCTCCACAGCCATCTTCGTACTTATAGGAAAGGATATTGTATTATATTTTAAACATGAGGAATTTTAGCTGAGGACTAGATGTAGTAACAGTCATCAATTGATGTGTTCATCCAAGACAAAATAGTTGGTTATGTTTGTGCATTTGTAGACAACCCAGGTATTGAGGTATTGACATTGTTTAATACATTACATTTTTTGTACCTTTTTTTTATATTTTTAACAATATCGAAAGATATTATTAAATATCTAGACTAGATCTTTTGTATAGTAATTACAGTATTTTTAATAGCTATACATTTTTAATTAAACTTTTTGTTGTTTTTTTTTTCTATTTAAAATGCTGAGCATACATAACTAAACTGGAAGAACAGATGAAGTCCAAAATGCTAAAGCAACAGACAACCCAGGTAAATACATATCATAACAGTATAGCAAAGATTTTAAGGAAAGAATTTTGAGAATAAATGTTTTAGATTAAAGCAAAATATTTTGATTAAAAGAAAATTATTTTAGTTGATATATTCAATAACATCCTGCTGATTCACAGACCAAGATAAAGTTCCTCCTGCTGATTTACAGACACTTTTGGTTGCTACTTGTGATTAAGAACTGACTTTGAGTGATAGCAAGAGGATGATTTAAATCGCCGCTTGTGATGAAACGCACACTAATCAACATTTGCACTTGCAGACCAACTAAATAGTTGCAGAGAAACACATTTAATTGATGACTTTACTATCTTTAGCTTAGGACTTTTTAAAAGCGAAGACTGGACTCCTTAGCCATCTTCGTGTTCATAGGAATGATTAATGGAGGAATTCTAAAAGCGAAGACTGGACTCCTTAGCCATCTTCGTGTTCATAGGAATGATTTATGGAGGATATTTAAAAGCGAAGACTGGACTCCTTAGCCATCTTCGTGTTCATAGGAATGATTAACGGAGGAATTTAAAAATCGAAGCCTGGACTCCTTAGCCATCTTCGTGTTTAAAGGATGTAGTTGAGGACTTTTTTTTTGGAAAAAAGATCGGTCTCCATGGCCATCTTTGCTTAGGTAGAATAAAAAATGGACTTGGATATTTTTTAGAGCGAAGATCGGTCTCCACAGCCATCTTCGTACTTATAGGAAAGGATATTGTATTATATTTTAAACATGAGGAATTTTAGCTGAGGACTAGATGTAGTAACAGTCATCAATTGATGTGTTCATCCAAGACAAAATAGTTGGTTATGTTTGTGCATTTGTAGACAACCCAGGTATTGAGGTATTGACATTGTTTAATACATTACATTTTTTGTACCTTTTTTTTATATTTTTAACAATATCGAAAGATATTATTAAATATCTAGACTAGATCTTTTGTATAGTAATTACAGTATTTTTAATAGCTATACATTTTTAATTAAACTTTTTGTTGTTTTTTTTTTCTATTTAAAATGCTGAGCATACATAACTAAACTGGAAGAACAGATGAAGTCCAAAATGCTAAAGCAACAGACAACCCAGGTAAATACATATCATAACAGTATAGCAAAGATTTTAAGGAAAGAATTTTGAGAATAAATGTTTTAGATTAAAGCAAAATATTTTGATTAAAAGAAAATTATTTTAGTTGATATATTCAATAACATCCTGCTGATTCACAGACCAAGATAAAGTTCCTCCTGCTGATTTACAGACACTTTTGGTTGCTACTTGTGATTAAGAACTGACTTTGAGTGATAGCAAGAGGATGATTTAAATCGCCGCTTGTGATGAAACGCACACTAATCAACATTTGCACTTGCAGACCAACTAAATAGTTGCAGAGAAACACATTTAATTGATGACTTTACTATCTTTAGCTTAGGACTTTTTAAAAGCGAAGACTGGACTCCTTAGCCATCTTCGTGTTCAAAGGAATGATTAATGGAGGAATTCTAAAAGCGAAGACTGGACTCCTTAGCCATCTTCGTGTTCATAGGAATGATTTATGGAGGATATTTAAAAGCGAAGACTGGACTCCTTAGCCATCTTCGTGTTCATAGGAATGATTAACGGAGGAATTTAAAAATCGAAGACTGGACTCCTTAGCCATCTTCGTGTTTAAAGGATGTAGTTGAGGACTTTTTTTTTGGAAAAAAGATCGGTCTCCATGGCCATCTTTGCTTAGGTAGAATAAAAAATGGACTTGGATATTTTTTAGAGCGAAGATCGGACTCCACAGCTATCTTCGTACTTATAGGAAAGGATATTGTATTATATTTTAAACATGAGGAATTTTAGCTGAGGACTAGATGTAGTAACAGTCATCAATTGATGTGTTCATCCAAGACAAAATAGTTGGTTATGTTTGTGCATTTGTAGACAACCCAGGTATTGAGGTATTGACATTGTTTAATACATTACATTTTTTGTACCTTTTTTTTATATTTTTAACAATGATATCGAAAGATATTATTAAATATCTAGACTAGATCTTTTGTATAGTAATTACAGTATTTTTAATAGCTATACATTTTTAATTAAACTTTTTTTTTTTTTTTTTTCTATTTAAAATGCTGAGCATACATAACTAAACTGGAAGAACAGATGAAGTCCAAAATGCTAAAGCAACAGACAACCCAGGTAAATACATATCATAACAGTATAGCAAAGATTTTAAGGAAAGAATTTTGAGAATAAATGTTTTAGATTAAAGCAAAATATTTTGATTAAAAGATAATTATTTTAGTTGATATATTCAATAACATCCTGCTGATTCACAGACCAAGATAAAGTTCCTCCTGCTGATTTACAGACACTTTTGGTTGCTACTTGTGATTA
Organism: Biomphalaria glabrata; assembly: GCF_947242115.1. NCBI lineage: Eukaryota > Metazoa > Mollusca > Gastropoda > Planorbidae > Biomphalaria > Biomphalaria glabrata. The sequence continues at coordinate 52,458,640 of NC_074714.1, forward strand.
AGAACTGACTTGGAGTGATAGCAAGAGGATGATTTAAATCGGCGCTCGTGATGAAACGCACACTAATGAACATTTGCACTTGCAGACCAACTAAATAGTTGCGGAGAAACACATTTAATTGATGACTTTACTATCTTTAGCTTAGAACTTTTGAAAAGCGAAGACTGGACTCCTTAGCCATCTTCGTGTTCATAGGAATGATTAATGGAGGAATTCTAAAAGCGAAGACTGGACTCCTTAGCCATCTTCGTGTTCATAGGAATGATTAATGGAGGAATTCTAAAAGCGAAGACTGAACTCCTTAGCCATCTTCGTGTTCATAGGAATGATTTATGGAGGAATTTTAAAAGCGAAGACTGGACTCCTTAGCCATCTTCGTGTTCATAGGAATGATTAACGGAGGAATTTTAAAATCGAAGACTGGACTCCTTAGCCATCTTCGTGTTTAAAGGATGTAGTTGAGGACTTTTTTTTTGGAAAAAAGATCGGTCTCCATGGCCATCTTTGCTTAGGTAGAATAAAAAATGGACTTGGATATTTTTTAGAGCGAAGATCGGACTCCACAGCCATCTTCGTACTTATAGGAAAGGATATTGTATTATATTTTAAACATGAGGAATTTTAGCTGAGGACTAGATGTAGTAACAGTCATCAATTGATGTGTTCATCCAAGACAAAATAGTTGGTTATGTTTGTGCATTTGTAGACAACCCAGGTATTGAGGTATTGACATTGTTTAATACATTACATTTTTTGTACCTTTTTTTTTTTTTTTTTACAATGATATCGAAAGATATTATTAAATATCTAGACTAGATCTTTTGTATAGTAATTACAATATTTTTTAATAGCTATACATTTTTAAGTCAACTTTTTGTTGTTTTTTTTTCTATTTAAAATGCTGAGCATACATAACTAAACTGGAAGAACAGATGAAGTCCAAAATGCTAAAGCAACAGACAACCCAGGTAAATACATATCATAACAGTATAGCAAAGATTTTAAGGAAAGAATTTTGAGAATAAATGTTTTAGATTAAAGCAAAATATTTTGATTAAAAGATAATTATTTTAGTTGATATATTCAATAACATCCTGCTGATTCACAGACCAAGATAAAGTTCCTCCTGCTGATTTACAGACACTTTTGGTTGCTACTTGTGATTAAGAACTGACTTGGAGTGATAGCAAGACTGGACTCCTTAGCCATCTTCGTGTTCATAGGAATGATTAATGGAGGAATTCTAAAAGCGAAGACTGGACTCCTTAGCCATCTTCGTGTTCATAGGAATGATTTATGGAGGAATTTTAAAAGCGAAGACTGGACTCCTTAGCCATCTTCGTGTTCATAGGAATGATTAACGGAGGAATTTTAAAATCGAAGACTGGACTCCTTAGCCATCTTCGTGTTTAAAGGATGTAGTTGAGGACTTTTTTTTTGGAAAAAAGATCGGTCTCCATGGCCATCTTTGCTTAGGTAGAATAAAAAATGGACTTGGATATTTTTTAGAGCGAAGATCGGACTCCACAGCCATCTTCGTACTTATAGGAAAGGATATTGTATTATATTTTAAACATGAGGAATTTTAGCTGAGGACTAGATGTAGTAACAGTCATCAATTGATGTGTTCATCCAAGACGAAATAGTTGGTTATGTTTGTGCATTTGTAGACAACCCAGGTATTGAGGTATTGACATTGTTTAATACATTACATTTTTTGTACCTTTTTTTTTTTACCATGATATCGAAAGATATTAAATATCTAGACTAGATCTTTTGTATAGTAAGTACAGTATTTTTAATAGCTATACATTTTTAATTAAACTTTTTGTTGTTTTTTTTTTCTATTTAAAATGCTGAGCATACATAACTAAACTGGAAGAACAGATGAAGTCCAAAATGCTAAAGCAACAGACAACCCAGGTAAATACATATCATAACACTATAGCAAAGATTTTAAGGAAAGAATTTTGAGAATAAATGTTTTAGATTAAAGCAAAATATTTTGATTAAAAGATAATTATTTTAGTTGATATATTCAATAACATCCTGCTGATTCACAGACCAAGATAAAGTTCCTCCTGCTGATTTACAGACACTTTTGGTTGCTACTTGTGATTAAGAACTGACTTGGAGTGATAGCAAGAGGATGATTTAAATCGCCGCTCGTGATGAAACGCACACTAATGAACATTTGCACTTGCAGACCAACTAAATAGTTGCGGAGAAACACATTTAATTGACTTTACTATCTTTAGCTTAGGACTTTTTAAAAGCGAAGACTGGACTCCTTAGCCATCTTCGTGTTCATAGGAATGATTAATGGAGGAATTCTAAAAGCGAAGACTGGACTCCTTAGCCATCTTCGTGTTCATAGGAATGATTTATGGAGGAATTTTAAAAGCGAAGACTGGACTCCTTAGCCATCTTCGTGTTCATAGGAATGATTAATGGAGGAATTCTAAAAGCGAAGACTGGACTCCTTAGCCATCTTCGTGTTCATAGGAATGATTTATGGAGGAATTTTAAAAGCGAAGACTGGACTCCTTAGCCATCTTCGTGTTCATAGGAATGATTAACGGAGGAATTTTAAAATCGAAGACTGGACTCCTTAGCCATCTTCGTGTTTAAAGGATGTAGTTGAGGACTTTTTTTTTGGAAAAAAGATCGGTCTCCATGGCCATCTTTGCTTAGGTAGAATAAAAAATGGACTTGGATATTTTTTAGAGCGAAGATCGGACTCCACAGCCATCTTCTTACTTATAGGAAAGGATATTGTATTATATTTTAAACATGAGGAATTTTAGCTGAGGACTAGATGTAGTAACAGTCATCAATTGATGTGTTCATCCAAGACGAAATAGTTAGTTATGTTTGTGCATTTGTAGACAACCCAGGTATTGAGGTATTGACATTGTTTAATACATTACATTTTTTGTACCTTTTTTTTTTTTTACCATGATATCGAAAGATATTAAATATCTAGACTAGATCTTTTGTATAGTAATTACAGTATTTTTTAATAGCTATACATTTTTAAGTCAACTTTTTGTTGTTTTTTTTTCTATTTAAAATGCTGAGCATACATAACTAAACTGGAAGAACAGATGAAGTCCAAAATGCTAAAGCAACAGACAACCCAGGTAAATACATATCATAACAGTATAGCAAAGATTTTAAGGAAAGAATTTTGAGAATAAATGTTTTAGATTAAAGCAAAATATTTTGATTAAATGAAAATTATTTTAGTTTATATGTTCAATGACATCCTGCTGATTCACAGTTCAAGATAGACTAGGCTACATCCTGCTGGTTAGACCATGATAAAGTACATCCTGCTGATTCAGAGACCAAGATAAAGAACATCCTGCTGATTCACAGACCAAGATAAAGTTCCTCCTGCTGATTTACAGACACTTGTATGGGCTGCTACTTGTGATTAAGAGCTGACTTCAAATGATAGCAAGAGGATGATTTAAGGTATTGACATTGTTTATTACATTACATATTTTGTACCATTTTTTTTTTACAATGTTATCGAAAGATAACATTAAATATCTAGATCTTTTGTATTTTTTAATAGCTTTACATTTTTAAGTAAACTATTTGAAGTCCAAATGCTAAAGCAACAGACAACCCAGGTAAATACATATTGTTGGGTGGACTCGGGGTCGCCCTTAATATCCCGAAACTCAAAATCTCAGTATTCACCGGGATTCGAACCCTAGGACCTCAGGATCGGAAGCCAAGCGCTTAACCACTTGACCATCACGTCCTCTATTACCCATAGACGCTTAGTTAAAAAATGTGCATTATTCTGAGACATATTCAGTCTCTTCACACAGCATTTATAGAGCCTGAACAATTCTTGAGAATCTAGAAATAGCGGTAAAAATTCCAATTTCTCTTTAACTTGACATCTTAGGTATGGCAACCTAACACTCTATTTATCCTATATTATATTTTTCAGATGAAGATAGAGAGTAAGCTACATCCTATTACTCTAGAAAAAGAACAGTCTACAGATGAATGGAACTAGCTCCTTTGGGCTTGAAAAATCCATATATCAAAAAATATGCAGCTAGTCAGTCTCTCAAGTTATTTGAATAGGTAAGTTTTTCTTCTTAATACTTTGATTATTTTAAAATTAACTTCATTGCTTCTTTTGATGTGTAGGCCTATATACAGAACAGGCAAACTGTAACATGACAGGTAATCTTCAGAAAAGCAAGTAATTTTTAAATTTTTTTTTTCACTAATAATTTAAGCATGTTAATTAAGTATGTCAGTTTCAATGTTCCAATAACATTTAAGAATAATTTTCTTAGTTCTCTCAATGTTTAATAATAATTTTTGTTTCCTTTGTATAAATTTGATATTTAGTTCTTATTTTATATTTAGAAAGAGATTAGTCAAGAGTGTCCAAACTAGTTTAGTAAATATTTCATTAACCAGAGATATATAAACTCAAATTATTTGGTTAAGTAGTCTGGTGCTCTATTCACTCATCACATATTTTTCAGATTAAGTAGTGGAGCATACAGATGGAGTAACAGGCAAGAAGTAGAGATATCAAGAACTGTGCAGTAAGCATATCCAAATCTTTATTCTTTTGGCTCAAAATGTGCTTCTAAATTCAACAATTAGCTTCATTATGTGCACACAATTCAGAATAGTCTAGGTATAAAACTACAGATAAACATCAGAAAAGCATGTATTTTTTTTTATACCTGTTGTTTATTGGCATGCTGAGAATATGTTTGTTTTCAATGTTCAAATAACTTTTTAACATTTTAATAATAGTTTTGTAAGTTATTTCTCTCAATATTTGTTTTCTAGTTTGTATAGTTTTGATAGGAATTAGTACCTTTTTCTTTGTATTTATAGAACTAGATTAATTCAAGGGACCAAACTGAATTAGTACATATTCCATTATCTCTACTAAAAATCAAACTGGTCATCTTTGATGCTCAATCCATTTATCATTAGATTAAAAAATTTTCAGATCAAGTTGCAGAGCACAATCGATCTTTAGCATCCAGCATACAGTTTAATGGAACAATTATCTACTTAGAACAAACTATAGAAGCTACATGTCCACAAGTTGTTGTTTTTTTCCTTTAAGGCAAGTAGTCTTTTAAATTAATAATAATTATCTATAATAAGCAAAATTGTATTTTTTCTTAATATATGCATAGTACAGAACGTGCAAGCTATGAAAATGATTATACAATAGAGCAAAGCAAGTATTATAATTTTACTTTTCTTGTTGCTGTTGATCTGTTGTTATGCATGCTCATTGAGAATGCTTTTCTTTCCAATAACATTTGAAGAATAACAATTTCATTCAGTCCCATAACATTGTTTTTCAGCTAGAACAATTTAGAAGTAATCAACAAGCTCAGTAAAAATGTCATTATCTTCAGCAAGATTGAAACATATTCTTGGTTAGACTGCCTAATGTTTTATCCATATATCATTTCAATCATTATCACATTTTTGAATTTTGCAGTTCAGGTGTCTGAGTACATTCTAGCACTATAAAGCAGCATACAGACGAATAAAACCATGATCTACCAGGGACAGGCAAAATAAACAAAAATAACACGTTAAGAATCACAGCAAAGATGTCCAAAAGATTTTCTTCCTTAAGGCAAGTAATTTTCTAAAGTACTATAATTTAGGTATATAAAATTAAATTTTGTTTCTTTTGACCAATGAACAGAACAGCGGAATTGAAATTATTGATAAAACTCAACAAAGCAAGTTAAATCTTTTTTTGTTTAGATTTATGCATGCTAATTTGAGAATATGTATTATGTTTCAATAACATTCTAAGAATATTTCTACTAATGCTTTTGTAATTTATTTTCCACTTTTGCATAAGTTTGATATAAGTTCATCTCCTGGCATAGCATTTATAGAGCACAATCCTGAGTATGCAACTATCTAAGTTCATTTAAACACAAATTTGGTTAGACAGCCCAATGCTCTTTTCATACATTTAATAATATTCTTCAGATCAAGTTGCAGAGATCTAAATGTTTCATGCAAAAAGAAAGAAAGAAAAAAAAAAGCATGCAGGGAAATGAAACCATCATCTAATAGGGATATGCAAAATATAACAATCACAGCAAGGAATTTTTATTCTATAAGGTGAGTAGTCTTTTAAAATACTATGTTTTAGCTGTATATACTTAACTGTTTCTTTCAATGTATGCATTGCATATGAATGGTAGGAAACTCCAGCAAAGCAAGTAATCTTTTTTTCTCATATTTTCTCTTCTTTGTGTTTTTTTGTGCATGTTCAACTAAACATAAAGAATAATTTTTAAAAAGTTGTCAACATGTTATTATAATTAATAGAGATAGAATAATTCATTAGTTCAGTACATTTCAGTATCACTAAGACTTTCAATTCATTCTCTTTGATTTGGCTGCTAAATGTTCTTTTTTTTTTTTCATTTTTCAGTTGGAGATCCAATTAGAAATATATCAGCATACAGTAAAATGAAGCCATCTCCTAGGAGTAACAGGCTACATATAAAGATATGTACAGCAAGATGTCTAATAGTTGCTTAGTTGAAGTCACATTTTACTGGGCCTTCAAAATACTTTGATTTAACTTATTTAAAATCAGATTCTTTTGATATATATGCATAATTTGGAACAGATTAGCTAAGAAACTACAGGTAAATATCAGCAAAACGTAATTTATTTTTTTAATCTTTAGGTTTCATGCATGCCAATTAGTGTGTTTTCAGTGTTCTAATAAATTAAACTAATTTTATTTTAATGATTAGTTTTGTATGCTGGTAATCAATAAAACTCCCATAGATAAACAGAGTAAATACAGAACTTTTTAAATTCAATAATATAAATACTAATGTAGTACAATTTCCAATATCTCCATTTTTAAGTTGACTAGTTCTTGTTTTTTTCTGTTACAAATGCTGATCATAGGAACTAAATTGGAAGAACAGATGAAGTCCAACAGAATAGTAAGGATTTTGAGGCAAGTATTTTATGACTATAGTTCTAAATGAAATAGCAAAGTTATCTAAAAAAAATATTTTAAGGTAATATATAATATTCAGTTGTTTTGGACTACTGGTAACTAAGACGTGACTTAGGAAGACAGCCAAGATTTTGATTTAAGGTGTTGACATTGTTCTATATATTATTTATTTTGTCACATCTGTACTGTCTTTTGAATAGTAGTTACCACAGTATTATTTAATTATAGCTATACATTTTAAAGTTAACACGTTGTTTTTTTTTCTATTTCAAATGCTCTGCATACATAACTAAACAGGAAGAATGGATGAAGTCCAAAACTCAAAAGCAACAGGATAGCGAGGATTTTGAGGTAAGTGTTTTTATAAAAATAATTATAAATAAAATATAAATTTTTTATGAAAAAAAAATAAATTTAGGTAATATATTTAGTTGTTTTGATTTACAGACCAAGATGAAGTACATCCTGCGGACTTAAGACCAAAATAAAGTACATCCTGCGGACTTACAGTTCAAAATAAAGTACATCCTGCGGACTTACAGATCAAAATAAAGTACATTCTGCTGATTTCCAGACACTTGCATGGGCTGCTTGTAATAAAAAGTGTCTTTAAATGATAGCCAAGATGAAACTTTTCAAAATTATTTATTAGCATAGACAAGAAATGAATAAATAAAAACATCTGGTAGGCCTAATTAATTATTTTGTTTGATACCACCAAGGGAAACAAATCCTTCAGTATTCACAGATACAGATATTTCACCCTCACACATTTTCAGATTAATTTGATAATATATGATTATTTACTCTACCTAACCAGGAGCATGCTGGGCCCATAACCCAGAGGTTCATGGATCGGAACCTTGCTATGCTACCACTTAATAAAGTAGAAAAGCAACACTTGATAACCACAAGTAAGGACACCAGATTCATGAGGGAATTTATTTCGACTTTGTTAACACACGATACATAACAATCCAACATTAAATCTCTTAATCAAGGGGAATCATTACAGATACTTATATGTCAAGGGCAGGTATGGTGAGAGTGATTGTGTTATTTCTTTGTACTATTTAAGTATGAAAGAGTTATATCCCTTTGTTTATTTCTTCGTGTTATTTCTTTGTACTATTTAAGTATGAAAGAGTTATATCCCTTTGTTTATTTCTTCTCTTCCAGTATACACGTGATGCCTTTGAATGGGAGTTTCCCTTGGTTGATAGAGTGAATTGGTAGTTTGTTAGTTGTATTATGTTCCTGGACTGGTGTTGTATGTATAAATTATACATTGAAGTTTGATATCATTATTTGTGCTCTTTTGATTTTCTAAGCAGTAAAGTATCATTATTATTCCATTGATTTAGTGTTATTCTGGAGTTGGAGTTCATATATATTTAATAGTAATTGATCCTAATTGTATAACAATTCTCAAGCCCCTATCGAGCCATAGGAACTAAGTCCAGCCAAGCCTGACATTATATAAACAATGACAACGTGAATCAATTTAAAAAATACACTAGTCAAATAATTATTTGTAATTGATATCAAATCAGGGAAATAAATTGTACACTATTGATATACTTTTTTTGAGCAGAGTTCTTCCCCTTTAGTTAAGTTTTTTTTTTTTAAACGGAATTTTTATAATTTGCTTGTTTAAAAATCTTATTATAGAATGAAGCTGTAGGTGAGTTTTAACTCCATTTTTAATGGTCTCAAGTAAAAAAAAAAGCTAAAGATGATGAAAAGGTCATTTGTTTTGTGGTCCACAGTTAACAACATATATTTTAATAACAGTAAAAGAATTACAACTTTATAGTTTATTAGCAGTAAAACATTATAAACCATTAGTCATTGTGCTTGCCACATGACACACTGCTTCTTTTTGATTCTTTAAATAGCACATATATTTGAGGCTTAGAATTTAGTTCACATTTCCCTTGACAACTCATAAGGAGTTTATAACTTTTTTAAAAATGTCAATTGGGAGTTTCTAAATTGTTCAAAGCTTCTTAAGAGAACTCATTAAAAGTTAAGTACTTTATATTTCTTTTTACAGGTCATTAGGAGTTTGAAATTTGTTTAAAATAATAATTTATCAAAATAATAATTAATAATAATAGTAATAAAAATAATGATAATAAAAAATGTATAAGCCCATAAGTTACTAGCAGAGGAACAACAAGGTTGCATTGAAGAGTCGATGGGCTGTAAATTACATCTAACCATAGATGATACTATATTGCACCAACCGAATAGAAGAAAAAGAAACTAAACGTGCTACATCGACTACAAAAAAAAAAAGCAGATGATTCAGTTCCGGGAGAGTCTGGATAACTGGAAGATAAATCTACATCTGAGTTTAACCCACTTCCGGTATCTAAATTCCTCCATTGCACTGCGTACGGACTACAAGGTAGACACTAAATTTAGAAAAGTAAATCTCGCCTATTATACAGAGATGATTTAAATCTATATGCAGAAAAACGCGCAAAGTTACACACCATAATTAAAACTTGCGTGACATGTTTCTTTTGGCCTGGATAAGTAGACCCTATGGTATAAACATTGTTAAAGTGCGAGGCAGCCAACACCAACATTGCATTTGAAGGCATCGAGGGAATTTAACTCTGCCTCTCTTTATTAATATCTTGGAATAAACCAGAATGTCACAATAAACCATAAAAAATTAAAAAAGGACTGTCTTTGTCAATATAAGCAAAGATTACATAAAATCCTCAACACTAAACTGTCTGGCAGTAACCTTATCACTGCAATAAATAGCTGGGCCATCATCCCGACCGACCTACATGGCATTTACAGACTATCGAAAATACTACGAAGCAAATTTCGATGTTAAACCACAAGTCCTCCACCAAAAGAGATTCGCCATTGGTAAGAAAAAACACTCCACGGAAAATTTTCGGCATTATTAGATGGGGAAAACATTGAAAACATTCTCTCCCCTAAAACTGAAGGCTTTGTTACAACAATACAAGACAGAGTAATTAGGACAAAATTTACGAGAAACAAATCCTAGGACTCAATAGTGTTGACTAATGCCGAAAATGTGGGTGAGTCAATTGAACACATAATGGCAGGATGTTCAGCCCTATCGGAATATGCCTACCTAGGTCGCCATAACCAAGTTGCAAAGCTAATACACTAGCACTTGGCTTTGACTCATAATTTGATCGGTAAGGATACTCCTCCTAATTAAAATAAGAGGTTCTCGAGGCTACTGAACATCTGCTGTACTGGGATATGCCTATTTTGACCAACAAAAGGGTAGATTTTAATCGCCCTGATCTGCTGCTCATCGATAAAAAAGAAAAGGCCGCTACCATTATTGACATCGCCGTACCACTATTTCATAATTTAAGAAAAACTGAGGGTAAAACTTCTCAAACTGAGTTGGAAAAACAGCGAAACTATGGGAACCTAGGCTTGGAGATTAAGCGTTTATGGAAGTTATCTAAAACAACGTTTACCCCATTGTTATATCAACCGAAGGGATAATATAACTGACCTCACAGATACTTTCAAGACTCTTGGCATTCCGTTTGATCGTCAAAGAGCTGAGCCGAAGCCTCTTCGAGCTCTAAGTTTGAATAAAAAAAACCTGTTTGAGCGTCAAACAGTAAAAAAAAAAAAAAAACCTGTGGGAACACAGTTATGTCTGGAAGAGACCCAAGTCAATGCCTATGTAAAGCATTGCTATTTCCGATGTATCTGGCCCCCGACGCATGGGCTAGACATGTCCGAAAGCCGAGTGCACCGGGAACCTCCGCCATTTTCCTATGTTGTACCAAGCTAACCGTGAAGGGCTCACCATTAGTGTAACGGCCCCTTGAGGAACGGCGCATGGATTATCGACAGGACCGCGAGGGCTCTCTTTCAACCCCGCTCCGTGCAATGGGTGGGCTCTCGCCAACCCGTGATCACCCCCACGGGGGTTTTGTTTTAGCCGTGTAAAAAAAAAACGTAGAAAGAAATCAAAGCCTAGTAACTAAGTAGGCTAGTAGTCGGTCGACCTGAGAGTTGTTAGAAGATTTTTAGAAAAGTAGCGATGTAAAGAGAAGTGATTAGGTCACAGTAGAAGTCACGTGAGAAGCAATTATAAAAGTCTGTATGAAGTAAATGACTACTTTTATGTGTTGAGATTGATGTGCTCGTCTTTAATAGTAGTTAAATATCTGGGCAACAAGCTGCTAAGAACATGTAGATTTCATTTCACATCAAGACATATTTCATTGTATATTTCATAGACAAGATATTTTGGGTGTTCATGGGCGCCCGCAGGATTTTTTTGCAGGGGGATGCAAGTTGCCACCTATGGCTCAAAGTCGTAGCTTCAATTTTTTTCCCCCGAGCATATTAAAGAAAATAATTGGTGCCCCCTCGCCCCCCCCATACCTATACGAAATTAATTTCACTGTAAATGCATGACCCGTAGGACGTAATCATCTTCTTTTTTGAAGTAACGTCTGTATGATATAAGATAAGAAGATAAATACTTGTTTCATGCTCTTGCATCGTTTTAGGATGTAAACAAAACAGGTTGAACTGAGCATTAGTATTGCTTGAAAAGAGAGACGTTAACGAAGAAACTAACGAATCCAGATACGGACTGTAAAGCAGTGTTCTTTAATAATCCCAAAAAGCCAAACAAAGGTTTTTTTGCTTGGTGTGTCTGTCGACTACAAATTATCGGCAGCACTAATTCATTGCCTAGTTTGTCTGCCAATAGTCTCGCCTTCCTTAAGATGCCACCCCTGAAGTGTTCCTCACCATGGTCAATTTGGTTTTTGATTATGTAATTAATGTGACTGCTGGTGTGCTTTCGAGCGGCTACTTATGCTAAGACGGACAGACTGCAACGTACAACACGGAAACTGGTTCAAGAACAGATGAATAATTGATTAGGCTACAATTAAAACACACATCAGAAGCACACGAGAAGCAGGCACTGATTACACATAAAGCAGTTTGTCTGGTTTCACTTATAGTAGGCCTAACTATTTTAAAATGCACCAAACATGTTGTATTGTTTGTTCGTAAAATGTTTGACATGTTTCGGATGTTCCTTCAGAGTTGAAGATAATTATTTCCTAGTCCAAACCTCCCGCAGGACGACGGTGATGGGAGAGTGCAGGGTTTGAACCCTGGACCATCGATAAATCTGAACGACAGTCCAGCGCGCAAACCGCACGACCAAGCAGCCATGCAATTCAAAGATCTTCTCAAATTGACAGCTGACTAGAATTTTTCCTCCAAGACAAAAAGAAAATATTTTATCATATTCTAGACCTTTACTAAATATAATGATAGCTATAATTATGTGCAAATGAAAAAAAAAAATCGTCACGACTACGTGCTACAGAATGTTGAATTGCAAGCCCATAATAAAACGTACATGGTCGGACATGAACTACAGATGAGCTTATTCCAGTTTATTACAATTATATAGCTTGTCCTCATAAACTTTACTTCAGTGAAATCACTACATGCTAAGTTGCTTCGTATCAGAAGTTAATTGATTTGAAGGTGTAAAAAACATGACAACTCTCTCGCGCGCTTAAAGATTGCACGAAACAGGAAAGGCTCGATATTAACTATCAAACAATTTACAGCCCAGACACCAGAACATAACATCTGGCATAGGTTTCTGTCACATACTCGTTTGAGATTCAATGTGACATGAAGTGAGTCAATAGCCATTTGACTATCTCGTGCCTTATTTACGAAGAAGTTTTAGTTTAAAGAGGGGAGACAATAGGACGTTCATATAACACTTCAAACAAGGGAGATAATGTTTCTGACGCTTCGTGTTAAAAGCATCGAAATAAGCTTTTTAAAACAAAATAGTCATTGAAAACGTAACATTTTGTTTTAATGAAAAATATTGTGTCACTGTTGTACGTACATGGGAAAAAAATTGTGAACAATTAACAACTAAATTGACTTTTCGCGAAGTTTTATCCGGCCTAACTTTATAGACTTATAAATCAGTTTGTGGCACCATACCTACAAATTAGAAGGGAATACGTTACATTTACCCAACGATAGCAAATACCTCTGCAAGCGAAACTTGTGAAAAAAACACACACAAACTCTCTCTCTTTCCTCTCTCACACACCCACACACATACGTTTCCCCCATTGGACACCTAAGATAATTACCTTGACCTTTCTTATATTTAGTAAGCATTAAAAAAAAAAACTGGCACTTGAGAAGAAATGGTTCTGTGTATTTCCGATTTGACTCATTGGCCCATGCATTATGCAAGGGCCACGTCATTGACTAGAAGGGAAATCACCTAGTTTTATACATTTAACCAAATAAATATGTGTTAGGAGGGCTCTCATAAATTGTAATTTCAAAAAAATATATTTAAAAAAAAGAAGAAAGCTTATGTAGATTTCTCAAACTGTTGCCGGTGGCACCCCCTTAGACAAAAAAAAGTTCGTTTTTTTTATAGCCAATCGAAAATACATTTATTATAATCTCTCTCTTTCTCTCTCTCTCTCTATCTCTCTCTCTCTCTCTCTCTAAATATATATAGTGTTGCCTCTGTTTGGGACCCTTCAACTCAAGAAAACATTAAAAAACTGGAACAGACACAAAATAGAGCAGTGAGATTCATAACAAACGAATATTCTCATTTGACTAGAGTAACACCTTTAGTAAAATCACTAAATTTAGAAAGCCTTCAGGACAGAAGACTCAAAAGTAAAGTAGCAATAATACATAAAACACTGAACCATAATCTTCAAATACAAAAACAAAATTTAATAAAATAAAGTTCTCCCATGATATGCGGTGCTGTTTCCTTAAAAGGTACTGTACAATCGCTAGAATTTTTGTTAAGACTGCGCGCTACAGCAGTTTTACTTTACTAATTTTTCTTGCATCACGTTATTCGTTGTGCTACCATTTGACATTCTCAGAGCTAAATCCGGCCACAAAGTCACACACTTAGATTTTTCTCTCTTCTCTCTCTCTTTCTCTCTCTCTCTCTCAGCTCTCTTTCTTCTCTCTGACTTCTGTCTCTTCTCTGTTTTCTATCTCTCTCCTGTCTCTTTTTCTTCCCCCCCCTCTCTCTCTCTTGTCTTTCTCGTTTCTCCCGTGTCTCTCTTTCTCTCACTGTTTCTCTCTAGTTTCTCTATTGTTTCCCGTGTCTCTCTTTCTCTCACTGTTTCTCTCTAGTTTCTCTATTGTTTCCCTTGTCTCTCTTTCTCTCACTGTTTCTCTCTAGTTTCTCTATTGTTTCCCTTGTCTCTCTTTTCTCTCTTTCTTGTCTCTCCTCTCTCTCTCTTGTCTCTCTTTTCTCTCTTTCTTGTCTCTCCTCTCTCTCTCTCTCTCTCTCTCTATTGTCTCTCTTTTCTCTCTTTCTTGTCTCTCCTCTCTCCCTCTCTCTCTTGTCTCTCTTTTCTCTCTTTCTTGTCTCTCCTCTCTCTCTCTCTCTCTCTCTTGTCTCTCTTTTCTCTCTTTCTTGTCTCTCCTCTCTCTCTCTCTCTCTTGTCTCTCTTTTCTCTCTTTCTTGTCTCTCCTCTCTCTCTCTCTCTCTTGTCTCTCTTTTTTCTTCTATCTCTATCTCTCTCCTCTCTCTCACGGATCACTCGACTCTATAGTCTAAATGTCCTAAGTTGAGCTCAACACTAACTTAGATAATAGATATTACATATTTGTACCATAATAAATTGGTGCGAGTTTCTACAGCTCAATAACAATCAAAGGGACGTCACTCCAATGAAGTTATTATTTATAGCTCATCATGCTGTATTTCAACAAAGGATATGTGGTTTTAAAACGCAAATATCCCAAACGAAACCAACATAGAAGACTACATACACATACATCTTTCAAAGTGAATGTATAATATGCAGCAATGCACTTGTTTCTGACTTCCTTGTTGCGTGATGTGCGCTTCGGACTGCCGTCTTGATGGTCCCGGCTGGGGCGGACTGGGCATTAGGGCAAATACCTGGTGGGCAGGCACTAGATGGACCGATAGGACCGCTGTCGAATGGACATCTTGGGATGGCAGTAAGGCCGTATAACATTGCTAAATATCACATTGTTAAAGAGAATAAAGATAGCACTGTTAAAGATCACATTGTTAAAATCACACAGTTAAGGATCACATTGTTAAAGATTATATTTTTGGTCCAGTGGGGATGCGATCACCCTGCCGCACCGCCCTCCTGGATCCGCCACTGGTTGGTCATGACTTTGTTGGGAATGCAAATAAGAGAATTAAAGATGAATAGTTGGTGGGTTCTGGGAGTTGAAGTGCGTTTGCCTGATTTAAGGCATGATTCATTATTCGGTGAATTATTAAAATTTACACACTAGAGCGCGGTGGCTGAGCGGTAAAGCGCTTGGCTTCTGAGCCGCGGGTCTTGAATTCGAATCCTGGTGAAGACAGAGTTTTTTTAAATTTCGAATCTTTGGGTGCCCATGAGTTCACCCAGCTATAGTGGGTACCTGACATTAGTTACGGAAAAGGAAAGACGGTTAGTTGTTGAGCTGGCCACATGACACCCTCGTTAACCGTTGTCCACAGAAACAGATGACCTTTACTTTTGACTACTTACACGTGAGAGCAGGTAATAATGAAATTCATATGGCGCGCAGTTCTGGGAGCTGGATTATATGGCAATGCCAAGGTCGATTATGACACCCGGTCCGCACCTAGGATACGGGTTCGAACCCTGCCCGCCGCCACTCCACTGCCCCTAATGTTCTAAAGGAACATCCAAAACGTCTAAACCAAAAACAATGCAATCTCACTAAAAAAAAACAACAACAAAAGAAACAACAACAAAAGAAACAACAACAAAAGAAACAACAACAAAAGAAACAACAACAAAAGAAACAACAACAAAAGAAACAACAACAAAAGAAACAACAACAAAAGAAACAACAACAAAAAAAAAACAACAACAACAAAAGAAACAACAACAAAAGAAACAACAACAAAAGAAACAACAACAAAAGAAACAACAACAAAAGAAACAACAACAAAAGAAACAACAACAAAAGAAACAACAACAAAAAAAAACAACAACAAAAAAAAACAACAACAACAAAAGAAACAACAACAAAAGAAACAACAACAAAAGAAACAACAACAAAAGAAACAACAACAAAAGAAACAACAACAAAAGAAACAACAACAAAAGAAACAACAACAAAAGAAACAACAACAAAAAAACAACTGAAATCAAACTTTCTTTCTTAATTAGCAATTTTCCAATAGTGTGGGCCCTTTGCCTCATCCCAGGTAACCAACATGTTCTTATGATTATATATTTTTTTTTGACAAACATCCACATCAAGCATCTAATTCAAACAGACTGAAGAGATTCAATCAAATAATAGTTTCAATTTGATCAGGTTAATCCTGTAGTGTTCAGGTCTTCTCATAGTCTTATCAATGAAATGCTTAGGACGTAATTATCTTCTTTTTTTTTTTTTTGAAGTTACGTCTGTAATATATAAGTATTTGTACAAATACTCCTTCTTCCCTAGTGCTATTAGAGCATGGAATGGGTTGCCTGAGCTAGCCAGGAAAACCAGTGACTTGGCAGAATTTAAGTCATTGGTTAATATGCATGACTAAATGCATGACGCGTAGGACGTAATCATCTTCTTTTTTGAAGTAACGTCTGTATTATATAAGATAAGAAGATAAGAATGTGTAGCCTGAATAACGGAATTGTAAAATCAGCGCCTTTATTGTACAGGAAGTGTACACGTAGCCTCAAGTGGTATGTACACAAAGGGGCCATTAATCAATTCACCTTTCGATGCACGCATCACATTACAATTTTTGTCGTTATCCTTCTAAGCGTCGTCGGTATTTCCATTTCGTTTCCTTTTATAGTGCAATCAACTGTCCGTGAAAGCCCCTGAAAATCTTCCATCGAAAGTAAAGATACATAATGCAATAGCCTTATAAGAGAGAGAGAGAGGGAGAGAGAGAGAGAGATAGATATATATAGAGAGAACGAGAGATAGATAAGGTGCAGAAAGAAAACGGTCCTTCTACGGATGTAAGGAAGGAAACCCTCTTCAATCCTCATCATCACTCCTTTGAGTTCCTCATGGAACATAGGGCCTCGACAAAAACACGCCACTCTCCACGGTCTCTTGCTAGCTTTTTGATGGTGTCCCAGCTCTTCCCGGTCTTCTCTGCTTCTTCAAGTACACTGTGTCGCCATGCTCTTTTTGGTCTTCCTCTGAGTCTTGTTCCCTGGGGGTTCCACTCTAAGGCCTGCCTAGCTCTGTTGCTGGTATCTTTTCTAAGGGTGTGACCAATCCATCTCCACTTCCTCTCTAAGATCTGCACTTCTATATTTTTCTGTCCACTCATCTCCCACAGTTTGGTGTTTTCTACTTCAATGCTGCAAACTAAATAAAGTTCTGAACTGACGTCTCTGTTGTCTCTGGTTCGAACCTTGCCCAGCTCTATCCATAGCCGTCCTCCGGGAGGTTTTGTCTAGGATGTAATTATAATAATATAATATTTTTCAATTCTTTAAGAAACTCCCGGAACATAAACATTTTAAAATGTGTCTTGTCTCAACATTGATGAAGTAAAAACGTGAGTAGATTTCTTTCTGTCCATGACCCTCTTCACTTTAAAAAAATTGGTTTGAACCCCAAATATTTGTATACTGGCTCTAGTTTTTGTGAGGCGCGGTGGCTGAGTGGTAAAGCGCTTTGTCTCCGAGCCTAGAGCTTTGTGTTTGAATACTGTGCCGGCCACATGACACCCTCGAGGGCCACAGAAACAGAAGACCCTTAGATCGCAAGCGGAACTTCATTTTTCTTTTTTTTTTAGCTTTAGTTTTAGCACATTTTAGGATTAATTAGCCGAGTGGCAAAAAAACTACCTATTAAAAAGTCTGTGTGGGGAGGAGTTTGAGTTTGAATCCTGACGGTAGATGAGTTGAATTTGATCAGCGCCTAAAGATTCCACACACACACACACATCCACAAAAGAGATCTGACCAGAGTGCACTAAAATTGTATAGCAAGAAAGAGCGCTATACATACGTAACAATTTGGCAACACGTAGATTGTTTTATTTTTTCTCACCTTAGCAGCCGATAAGTTTTTTTTTAAAAAAACTTAATCAGCAATTCCATTGGACGAAAACAAAAGTCGGCTAAGAGTCTGCTACTGAGTAATTGAAAAAATAAAATGGAGTGGGGAGGTTTTTTGGGGGAGGGGGGCAACAAAAAATTAAAGAGGAAAAGCAGAGACAAATGACATGGTCTTGTGACTGCACCAGGTGCGTGAGTCATATTGTGACACGCCAATATAGGTCAGTGTTAATGTCAGATTATATCTCAGCGCAGGCTTAAAATTTTATAAACTCCAACTTTCGAGATATACAGATATACATGTCAGTGCGCCCTCCGGATAAATAGAACAGAATAAAAATGATGGTCTTAGATGGAAGTATTTTGGATTGGATATCAAACAGTTCTGAAATAGTTTTTAATACACTTTATACGTTTGTACGTCGCGTTCATGTATAATAATAATCATAACAAAGAAAACATTAAGAAACTGGAAATGATACAAAATAGAGCAGGGAGATGATTCATAACAAATGAATATTCCCATTTGATTAGAGTAACATGACTAAATAAAAAAAAAACCTTCAGGATAGAAGACACAAAAGTAAAGTAGCAATTATACATAAAACACTGAACCATAATCTTCATATACAAAAACAAAATTTAATAAAATACTCAGAAAGACAGAAAGATAAAGGCACCTTTCTCGTTCCATATGCTAGGACAGTGATGCCCAACCTAATTCGACCTGCGGGCCATTTTAATTTCTGACACTCGTGTCGCGGGCCACATGAACGAAAATGTATAAAAAAAAAGGAAATGTAACTGAATTTGAAACTTTTTGATTAGAAACCCGTGGATCTAGTACTTAACATTAAGGAATTGGAGATCTGAAGTGATTTTCTTTTTTCACGTGTCAGAAAATGGCTTAATTTCTGTACTTAAAAAAAGAGCAACATTGTAGCTAGCTTTGACGCCGACTCATTATTTTTGGCTGCTTTTAGGTAAATATTTCCATCGATAATCTAATCTCCAGGCGTAGTTTAACAATCTTTTTATTCGCGGCTCAAACCAAGAATGGCGGCATATTTGTTTCATACGGAATGTTTATATGTTGTTCTTTTTTTAAAACAGCCACACTTTCTTTACAAATCAAATATATTGGCTTATTATCATACTCAACAAAAAAATGTTAAGATCCGTTCTCCTAGTCTGGTAGATTCTCATTTCATTAGCACACTAATGTTAAAGGTCATGGTACCATTCAATTAAAGAAAAATTGAGGGCCCTAACTTAGGTAAAGATACATAAGAAAACATTTTTTTTAATTGATGGGGCTGTCTACACTTTGTGCCGACATTTCGGCGGGCCGGATGGAACGATGTCGCGGGCCGGATATGGCCCGCGGGCCGTATTTTGGGCATCACTGTGCTAGGACATAATTGTATAAATACTCCTTCTTCCCTAATGCTATCATAGCATGGAGTGGGCTGCCTGCATCAACGAAATGACTTGGCAGAATTTAAATCCTTGATTAACATGCAATACTAACATACTAAGATAAGATAAGATAAGATACTAGATTGACACACCTAGGACGTAATCATATTCTCTTTTGGAGTAACGTCTGTATTTTATAAGATAAGATACGATAATATAAGGACTAGAAATAACGAAACGCATATCCTAAAACTCGATGTTAATTAAAGACTAGAATTGACTAATGCCGAAAGTGCGGAAATACCTTAGCTTATAATGGCAGGTTTTGTCAGGATCTGTCTATCTAGGTCACAATAACAAATCATTGCGAAACTAATTAATTAGCAGCTGGCCTTGAAGTCGACTCATGATCTCATTTAGAAACATGCGCCTCCTTATTTTAAATACTGATGTAGTTCTGGGAGTCAAACTAATTATCAACCTGGGGTTATAATAATAATCGTATATTGAGTCAAGACAAGTTGTTATAGCAGACCTGAACACTGACCTACAATGCCACAACAAGTGGGCAGTTTAAACCAATAGCTCCTTGCCACGTGGTACAGACCTGTGTTGAGACCTTGACTTACAAATGGTGTAGCAGACAAGACAGTACACTACAATAAAAACAGATCTACTTTTGATTGATTGACATCAACGATTCGCAACGAACATCAACATTGCAACGCCCCTATCCTGCAGCTTCAAATAATTCGACAACAAAAGAATAAAAGACTGGAATTTTTAATTTCGGGATCCTTGGGCGCCTCTGAGTCCTTCCCGGCTCTTTTGGGTACGTGGCGTTAGTTGGGAAAAGTAATGGTAATTGATTGATGTGCTGGCCACATGACACCTTCGTTAACCTTGGGCCACAGAAACAGTTGACTTTTAAATCGTCTGCGCTATAAATCACAAGTTCTGAAAGGGGGAACTTTACTTTTTAAAATTTATTTTTTTTACTGTGAACATTTCTAAGAAATTCTCATTACCTGTCTGTTTCAATTCTAAAATAACAGTCCTTCATTTTCATTCAATAAAAACTGCCATTTGGGATTTCTAAAAAACAGGCATAAAGCATTAAAGAAACAAATCTGGAACTAGATAGGATAGATCTATTAGACTAGATCTAGTAATACTATAATTTTGTTATCCTTGAGGAGATTTGCATTGCGCATAGTAGATCCCATTACAATAACAACGATAACAATTAAATCACTCAAAGTATTAGAAACAAATCCACAGAAATTGTTAGATGTAAATGATTATTGGTTTGAAGAATCTAAACTATTTTGAAGCTGGCCAGGAGGTCCTTTTCAGACACAATCGACCTTTTGATTTGATTGAATTTTTTCCCTCAATCTAGGTCACGTTAGGTAGCTAGTTACCTGAAGTATTACCCCTTTGATTAGAGTTATCTTTCCCATCTGATTCCTGGATTCTCAGATGAATTAATCGATACATAAAAATGTAAAAGTGAGGTGTTAATAAGGTTGTACGATAGGTAATGAGCTGTAGCTCAGTACAGATACTTAGTCTATCTTACCCTTGTAGGACGTATAAGATAAGTTGATACTTAAATATAGACGTCTTGTATCAAATCGTTTCTTCTTCCTTTCAACACATTCTGTCTGTGACAATCCTGTTCAAAGTGTCATCAGTCACACACACACATTATGTCTCTTTCTCCCCGTCTCTTTCTCCCTGTTTCTTTTCTCCCTGTCTCTTTCTCCCCGTCTCTTTCTTCTTGTCTCTCCCCGTCTCTTTCTCCCCGTCTCTTTCTCCCCTTCTCTTTCTCTCTGTCTCTTTCTTTCCGTCTCTTTCTCCCTGTCTCTTTCTTCCCATCTCTTTCTCCCTGTCTCTTTCTCCCTGTCTCTTTCTCCCCGTCTCTTTCTCCCCTTCTCTTTCTCCCTGTCTCTTTCTCTCCATCTCTTTCTCCCTGTCTCTTTCTTTCCGTCTCTTTCTCCCTGTCTCTTTCTCTCCGTCTCTTTCTCCCCGTCTCTTTCTCCCTGTCTCTTTCTCCCTGTCTCTTTCTCCCCTTCTTTCTCCCCTTCTCTTTCTCCCTGTCTCTTTCTTTCCGTCTCTTTCTCCCTGTCTCTTTCTTCCCGTCTCTTTCTCCCTGTCTCTTTCTCCCTGTCTCTTTCTCCCCGTCTCTTTCTCCCCTTCTCTTTCTCCCTGTCTCTTTCTTCCCGTCTCTTTCTCCCTGTCTCTTTCTTTCCGTCTCTTTCTCCCTGTCTCTTTCTCTCCGTCTCTTTCTCCCCGTCTCTTTCTCCCCGTCTCTTTCTCCCCGTCTCTTTCTCCCCGTCTCTTTCTCCCCTTCTCTTTCTCACTGTCTCTTTCTTTCCGTCTCTTTCTCCCTGTCTCTTTCTCTCCGTCTCTTTCTCCCCGTCTCTTTCTCCCTGTCTCTTTCTTCCCTTCTCTTTCTCCCTGTCTCTTTCTCTCCGTCTCTTTCTCCCTGTCTCTTTCTTTCCGTCTCTTTCTCACTGTCTCTTTCTCCCTGTCTCTTTCTTAGTGAACAACATTAACGTAGAAAGAGAAACACACGCACAAACACACACACACACACACAGAAATTAATTACTGCCAATTAACTGACTAAGTGGTTACTTTTTATTTTTATTGATTCATGTTTTGTCTATGCCAATGAATATTTGTGCGAAGTTTCAACTTGAAAAGTAAGAGAATGGGTTTGGGAGAAATAACATGAAGTGCCAGAGAATGAATTGGAGGCCAGGAGTTAAACTGATATCACTATTGACCATAATTGATAAGATAAATATACATTTCCTTGATGTTTATATTGTTTGTTTTTCTCAAGAACTCCTTGGACTCCTGCTGACATTCGAATATTTTCCTAGCCTTTATATATATATATATATATATATGTATATATATATATGGTCCAATCTCATTTGTGGACCAGTGGGGGGATGGGGGGATCTGGGAGAAGGTTTTCCGTGCTGCTCAGTCAACACAACTCTGCCCCCTTCATTGGTAGGCAAGCCAAGCCAAGTTCAAGCGTACTTAGCCTCTCGACCAGGCTTCCCACTACTTCATGTAGGTAGGAACTTTTAAAGTTCAATACAGCTCAATCATTTTATTTTTTTAAAGGAAACATAAGAATTTGCACTTTTCAATTTTAGCTTTGTCATCATAGGAATCCTTGGGCCTTACGCCTCTTTTCTTCGCCTCTTTTTGGGGCTTTTTTTTTTGTTATTATTATACGTTCTCACATTTCACAAATATCAAAGTCTAAAGAATTAAAATTAAACTTTGAAATATGATTAATCCATACTTAATTAGTAATTAAGTAGTGAATCTACATACATTATTTTTAACAATTAATGGCGCATCATATTTTATAAAGATCTATTAAACAAACATAAATATAATCTTGGTGTACGTATTTTGAATGAAATAATTAAATTAAAATTTAATTAATAATTTAATTTAATTAATTAATTAAATTTAATTAGTTTTTGTATTCATTTACTATCCTTTAGTTTAACAAGCATCTATATAAACAGTAACAGAGTGATACTCATAGCCCGAGGGATTGATGTGCTTGGTAAAACCGTGTACCGTGGCCACTACATAGCAGTCGGAGCGCAAACCTGTGTGTCATCAGTCCTAGTGTGTCAAATCACCGTACTGGAGTCATGGACGCTAATCTATTACGTCGCATAGGACGCACATGTGTGTTACTCAAATCACGACTAGACAGCGAGGTTTTCCGAAATATTCGTCGACTTGGCATCGGGCGTAAACTGCCGACAGTTCGTGGGTCTAGGGCTGGGCGTCTTATTCGCCTATGGTATAACCTACCGCAATTCAACTCAACAGATACATGTCACACAGTTTCCAGGACTCTTAACTGTGTTGTTAACCCCACCCCTACCCCTGTCATTTCTTCTACGACAGAGTTCAGCAGTTCCCTACTAAACTGTTTTATTAACCACCCCACCCCTATTGCTCCTCACACAACAGAGGTCAGATGTCCCCATCAAAAACCTATAATTCGGGATATTACTCCTCCGGTGTCTTCAAAATGTGCTACGCCTCTGGTGACTATATCCTCCAGTCTGCTTAAAATAATGCACCTCAACGCCCAGTCATGCAGTAACAAAACCCTTGAGCTTGCAGACACCATCACTGATGATAGCTACGACATCGTTTTCCTTAGTGAGACATGGTTTAAAGAAGTTGGTGATGAGCCAAGAACCATTGAGCTAACGCCCCCAGGCTTTATTTTAAAGAGTCTACCTCGAAAAACAGGCAGCGGAGGGGGCTTAGCAATACTGTACAGAGATAGTCTAGCCAAGTATGTAACAATAAGACCTGAAAGCTCAACGTACACGACCTTTGAGATGTGCGAGTTTCGCCTTTCCCACCACAGTAGAACACTGACTTTTATTTTCCTGTACCGCCCACCACCAAGCAAGAGAAATAAACTGACAACAAAAGTTTTCATCGAAGAATTTCAAGACCTCCTTGACAGTCACATATCAACAAAAGATCTATTTGTCATAGGCGATGTGAACTTGCATTTTGACAGTGAAAATGAGACATACGCGATGTCGCTGAAAAATGCGCTAAAGGATCGCAACTTAGACCAACTGATAAATGTTCCGACACACGTCAAAGGCCATACTCTTGACTGGATTGTTACAAATGCAAGTGAGCTTGTAGCCAAACTCAATGTCTCAGACCGCGGCTTGTCAGATCATTTTCTCGTAAACTTTGAAATGCGCCTATCAAAAGCAAAAAGGCCAAAGAAAAACGTGACTTCCCGTAAACTTAAAGCCATAGATATTGCCTCCTTCAAAATGGACGTGACCTCTTTGCTGTTGCAACAGAGCAACACAGACGTTCTCAGCAATTACAATTCTTGCTTGAAAAAGTTGCTGGACAGCCATGCACCTCTTGTCACTCGTACAGTCTCAGTTAGGCCATCTGCACCCTGGTTGACGGAAGACATAAAGACTGCCAAACTTATTCGCCGACGTGCCGAACGTACATTTCAAAAGACAGGTCTGACGATACATCGACAAATATACATACGAGAAAAAAACAAGGTTAACCGTATGATTAGAGACGCAAAAGCTAGTCATATTCGACAAAAAATCGAAAATTCTGATTCTTCAAAGGAGCTATTCAGGATCACCGCTGAAATGTTAGGGGGAGCAAATAACGAACGTTTGCCGTCATCTATCCCATTATCTGAACTTCCTGATTCCTTCAATAGATTCTTCATTGGGAAGATTGAGCAGATTAGAAATGACATGCCATCCCTCTCATCACAGCTTGACCACTCTCCAATTTTTCAAAATACTCCTTTTTGCGAGTTTCAGCGTGTATCTGAAGATTATGTCAAAAGTACTATTTTGAAGATGCCAAATAAGTCATGTGACCTTGATCCCATTCCAACCTCCTTGCTCCTTGAATGTTTAGATGAGCTTGTACCTACAATTACCAACATTGTGAACTCTTCACTGACTTCAGGCATTGTACCACAGCAATTTAAGCATGCACTTGTCAGGCCCTTATTAAAGAAATCCAGTCTTGACCCGGAATGTCTAAAAAACTATCGCCCGGTTTCAAATCTTCCCTTCCTGTCAAAGCTTCTGGAGCGCATCGTGTTAGTGCAAATTCTTTCTCATCTTGAACAGTACTGTCTCTTGGAAGAATTTCAATCTGCATATAGGAAGTGCCGTAGCACAGAGACAGCAGTGGTCAGGGTACTAAACGACTTACTTCACAATTCCGACAAAGGCCACATATCAATTCTTTCTATGCTGGACTTGTCCGCAGCCTTTGATACGCTAGACCATGAAATTATGATGGCCAGATTCTCTGCAACTTTTGGTTTAGCAGGAGTCGTCCTAAAGTGGCTTGGATCCTACCTGACGGAACGCACCCAAAGTGTCGTTGTTAGCGGGACGGAATCAACAAGCTTACTTTTGAAGTACGGAGTACCCCAAGGATCAGTTCTAGGCCCAGTACTGTTCACTATGTACACATATCCACTCAGCGGTGTCATACGGCCAACCGGCATCTTATACCATTTCTTTGCCGATGACTCACAGTTATACGATTCATCAGTACCCTCAGAGGTGTCCCATCTGGCAGAGAATATCAGTGGTACCGTTGCAAGGGTGAGCGATTGGATGGTTGAAAATAAACTCAAGATGAACGAAGACAAGACAGAAATAATTAAGATTGGCACTAGGAACAATGTCTCAAAAGTTGAAAGCACAGATTCTCTCTTTATCACGAACTGCCATGTTCCTTTTGTCCATGTAGTGCGGAATCTTGGAGTTTTCTTTGACTCAACACTATCTTTCGACCCACACATAAATCAGCTCTGCAAAGGTCTTTATCTGCAGCTGCGCAGATTAGGCCAGATCCGACCATATTTAACAACGGAGTCAACAAAAACGCTAGCTGTGGCATTCATACTCTCCCGCCTTGACTACTGCAACGCCGTGCTAGCAGGTATACCTGATGACAAAATAGCCAAGCCAAACGTATACAGAACAACACCGCTCGAATAGTCCTTAAAAAAACTAGACAAGATTCTGCTACTACGCTCTTGCGCACGCTCCATTGGCTTCCCGTGAAAGCGAGAATCGATTACAAGGTCGCCACACTTTGTCATCAGTGTATATATAACAATGAGATGCCCTTGTACCTTAGCGAACTGATTACTCCATATGTCCCCCAGAGAACCCTGCGCTCAATGGACTCAACGCTTTTAGTAGTGCCACGTTTCTCCCTCAAAAGCTACGGTCTGCGTGCTTTTTCAGTTCACGGACCAAAGGTTTGGAACTCACTCCCCATTGATCTCAGACAGACAACATGCTATACCACTTTTAAGAAGAACATTAAGACCTACTTGTTTAAAACTTTTTTAGATTAACTGTTATTTCGGCAGTTGTGTTTATGTTTGTAATGTTGTTACAGCGCCTTGAGCCTACATTTTGTTTGTTAACAGCGCTTTATAAATAAAATTATTATTAATATCACAACTTCTAATACAAATTAACACACTTAAACTTATCATCAGGTCTATATCATATTCTTCGTTTATGTGTTTCGTAAATTCCTTTAGAACTGAAAATTAATTTCTCAAACTTTCTGGGGCTCCCCCTACGACCTCTCAAGAGAAAGCAACAAAAGTGGTGCGGGCGGGGGAGAGGGGCGAAATCGATTTTTTCTCTCTCTTTTCATTGTAGTTATAAAATCCAAGTTTTAATATTAACCAAATAAAAGGACATTATTACCGATCATCGAAAAAAAAAATTATACTAAGGCGTCATTATAAATTTTAATGAGCACCTTTTCAAATGTACACCGTTTTCATAAAGCACACAAGACACGACCAGGCAGCCACACTTGTATTGCTTATTACTACTTGCAGTAGATGTTCGTTGTAGGTAGATGTCACGTGACAACTGTACGTCCCCCAGTGCACTGGTCACAACAAACATGCACTCCAGGAGTTATTTATGTCCTTGACTAAGCCCAAGTGAAAAAACAACTTTTGAGCTGGAAGATATTTTGGTACTTCTTAAGGTATTCTCTGCGATTGTACTTTACAGCAGACTTAAGCAGTAGCAGGACACGCTACATTGAACTTAACGCCCAAGTTAAAGAAACAGTTATTTTTATACACTTAATCGCCATACATTTTGATTTTTATTTTTAATTTGGTGTTTATCTGTGCTGGACATGTCGCCTCAGCGTGTCACCTCCGTGGAAACGTCCGCCAGGGGGAGTCGGATAGGCTAAGTACGGGAGCGAACACGGCTCCCAGCGAGTGACCACAGCTAGGCTCTAGCGAGTGACCACAGCTAGGCTCTAGCGAGTGACCACAGCTAGGCTCTAGCGAGTGACCACAGCTAGGCTCTAGCGAGTGACCACAGCTAGGCTCCCAGCGAGTGACCACAGCTAGGCTCTAGCGAGTGACCACAGCTAGGCTCTAGCGAGTGACCACAGCTAGGCTCCCAGCGAGTGACCACAGCTAGGCTCTAGCGAGTGACCACAGCTAGGCTCTAGCGAGTGACCACAGCTAGGCTCTAGCGAGTGACCACAGCTAGGCTCTAGCGAGTGACCACAGCTAGGCTCCCAGCGAGTGACCACAGCTAGGCTCTAGCGAGTGACCACAGCTAGGCTCCCAGCGAGTGACCACAGCTAGGCTCTAGCGAGTGACCACAGCTAGGCTCTAGCGAGTGACCACAGCTAGGCTCTAGCGAGTGACCACAGCTAGGCTCTAGCGAGTGACCACAGCTAGGCTCTAGCGAGTGACCACAGCTAGGCTCCCAGCGAGTGACCACAGCTAGGCTCTAGCGAGTGACCACAGCTAGGCTCTAGCGAGTGACCACAGCTAGGCTCCCAGCGAGTGACCACAGCTAGGCTCTAGCGAGTGACCACAGCTAGGCTCCCAGCGAGTGACCACAGCTAGGCTCTAGCGAGTGACCACAGCTAGGCTCCCAGCGAGTGACCACAGCTAGGCTCTAGCGAGTGACCACAGCTAGGCTCTAGCGAGTGACCACAGCTAGGCTCCCAGCGAGTGACCACAGCTAGGCTCTAGCGAGTGACCACAGCTAGGCTCCCAGCGAGTGACCACAGCTAGCCTCTAGCGAGTGTATATTGCACGTGGTGGGGGATGTAAGAAAGGCTTGCTAACCAGTCCAAACCCCCACCGCTTCGTTCCCCAAAGGGGGCCATACGGGTGGTGATGGTCCCCCAACACGGATGCGGTGGCACAGTGTAGGCATATGGAGGGCCCCCCCCACGTTGCCTCGGCCTCCGGCCTCGCATGGGAGGAGGGAACCCATGTCGTGGCTCAAACGACCGTGTTCTACGACATACCGGGGTGATTGCATAAGGATAAGGCTGGACTCCAGACAGAGCGGTTGGTCAAGAGCAAATTTCTCATCCTGGCCAGGGATAAAACCCTTCCCATGGTCACGTGGCTCATAAAAGGGATTCAGAAAATCTCGAACCATAAGGACATCTGATTCATAGATCCACAGAAGCCCAAAGTTAAGCGGGTTATATCATTTAGCCTAATAAAACTTTTTTTTTAATTTCTATGATTTTTCCCCCTATAGGAGTCCTCTCCCTCCCCCCCCCCCACTTCTCTGTATTTAGTTTCTGGTGTGAGATAGTATTTGTGAGTTTTGCGGCCTTTTTACATTAAAGGAGGTTGATGAATAGCAAGCTGGTTTACAGTTATTATTATTTTAGAAAAAAAACAACAACACTTTGGTCCACAAGTAGCAGTGACGAATAGGCTAGTTGATAGTAAGTATAAGACCGCCATAGAAAAACAAAGACTTATACGACAAGGGGCTAGCTCTGATTCGAGTTATTGGATATGTAACCGCAATAATCTATATTAGTAAATCAAGGGTTCTTGGGAATATGCTGGGGTTCTTCTTATCTTATCTTATTTATCTTATCTTATGAAATATTGACGTTACTTCAAAAAAAAAAAAAAAAAAGAAGATTGTTACGTCGTACGCGTGTTCTTAGGTCTTTAGACATTTTCAGGGGTAAAAGGACATTTGCAGGCTGTTTATTGACATTTGCAGGGGTTTAATGACATTTAAAGGAATTAATGGAAAAAAAAAGAAGGGTTTTTCTTCTCTTTTCAATTGCAGAAATTCCTTCAGTAGAGAAGATAATTGCGTCCTACACGTGTTAATCTAGTCGTGCTTGTTAATTAGAGATTCTGCTAAGCCGTTAGTTTTCCTGGCTGATTCAGGCAACCCGTTTTATGCTCTAATAGCACCAGGGAAGAATGAAGAATTGTATAAATCATGGAATAAGAAATGTGCCTTTATCTATTGTTCTTTCTAAGTATATTACTGGGTTTTGTTTTTTTGCAAGTTTATGTTTTTGTGTTTTTTTTTATCTACTTTTTAAAGAGGTGCTTTAAAAATGTGCTGGGCTTTATCCCAAGGAAATACAAACTACTGACTTTTCAAGAATGGACTCACAACCTAATGCTGCGGAGGCTCGGTGGCAGAGTGGTAAAGCGCTTGATTTCCGAACTGAGGGGTACCCGGGTTCGAATTCTGATGAAGACTGGGATTTCTAATTTCGGAATCTTTAGGCCGCCTCTGAGTCCACCCAGCTCTAATGACTACCTGACATGAGATGGAGAAAGGTAATTGCGGTTGGTTGTTGTGCTGGTCACATGACACCCTCGTTTACCGAGGGCCATAGAAGCAGATGACTTTTACATCACATGCGCTATAAATTGCAAGGTCGGAAAGGGGATTTTTACTTTTTTTTTTTTTAACTTTAAACTAATGCTGCAGCCCGCTTCCTTAAAGGTTTGTTCAAGGCGTTGTGAATCTATGTCAAGAGTTCAACGTCTATGTCACACGGGGGACAACTATATAACATTATGGCATATTTAGAATTTAAGGTCAGAGGTGCTTGCAAACTTTATACAATTTGGCAGATGGAACCATTGTACCCTACATTTGTAAATGTCCCAAATATGACATTTGACTTGCTACCTGTATTTAAAAGCTGTTCCTTATTGTCAGAAAGCAGTGATTCGTTTCGGTCAATGGCACTGACTTTGACCCCCAGCTCGCCTCTAGCGTATCTAAGATCATCTTTCATGGTTTATTTCAAGCTTTTCGGATATTTCCGATTATTCCCCCACGTCAATCAAGTTTATTTTCAAAACAGATTTACAAAAAATGAGATACAGATCTGCCTGTTGCTACGGGAGAGTGCACTTTCAATTTTAAAACGCGAGAGAGAAACAGACAAATAGAACTGTGACAAAACAACAACAGTAGATCTAAATGGGGATCTATAAACAGAACAGTCTGTTGACTGACCTTGATCTACATTTCAAATTAACATAATCATTTTAATACGCGACATAGGTGCTTGGCTTCCTAACAGAAGGTGCCCGGCTTCGAAACATTGATTCCTGGTGAAGACTGGGGTTTTTAATTTGGGGATATTTCGGGCGCCTCTGACTCCACCCAGCTCTAATGGGTAGCCTACCTGAAACTAGTAGGGGCAAAGTAAAGACGGTTGTGCTGGCCAGATGACACTCTCGCTAACCGTAGGCCATAGAAACAGATGACCTTTATATCATCTGCCTCCAAACATCGCAAGGTTGGAATGGGAAACTTTACATAGGTGTGTATTTTATTCCAGAATTATGACTTATTTTGGATCTAGATCTAAATTAGAAAGAAAAAAGGCGAAACACATATCGCATTCTGTTCAGCTATCCCATTCGCTTTTTTAAAGTCAATTTTAAGGTATCTGTAGAATATTCGTGTTACACAAATAACAAACTAGTGTTTAAGAGGGAAGACATATTAGGAACTCCATTTATTACGTAAACACAAGCGGTGTTGCACTGACGCGCTAGTGTGCAAATGTACATATAATACTATTATGTTACAGTATCATCCATTGTGATGCTTTTTTTGAACGGTCATTGGCTTGTAGTGCCAAACTGCTGGTTGACAACTACACCGCTGTAGGCGTATTATATTTTAACTTCTAAAATATTAAATAACTTGAATAACTTGTGAATTATACTAAATACACTTTTTATTGCAATATAGACATATTTAACTTGAGATAAAAATCAAACCAAAGTAGTAGGCTTTAGTAATAATATTAAATGGGTATTTTGTACAAAGCTAGATCACTACAAAAACACGTCTTTTCACTCTGGCAATCTGGAATCATCTATTGTACGTGAGACCGCTGACGACAATGCCGCTTAACTTGCATCATTTATACTGCATAGCTAACCTCTTTCCACCGTCACCATAGAAACACACACACACACACACACACACTCAATAACAGATGTCATGTCTTTCATGTTGTTTTTCCATTCCGACTATGGCCTATCATCCGCCTCTTTTTAATCCCTTTGTATCCAAGTAACTAATAATAAAGATTGTCTTCTAGTCCTAAGATTATTTTACAAGTTACTAAATAATCGCCCTGATCGTTGCTCATTGACAAAAAAAAAAAAAGAAAAAGGCGCTACCGTTATTTACATCGCCGTACCACAATCTCATAATTCTGAGTTGGAAAAACAAGGAAAATATTGGAACCTAAGCTTGGAGATATTTATGGAAGTTATTTAAAATAAGAATATGCCCCATTGTTATATCAACCGAAGGGATAATAACAACTGATCTCGCACATACCTTCAAGGCCCTTAACATTCCTAGGAAGATTCTCGTCGCTTGTCAGAGGGCGGTACTGCTGCAGGCCTGCCACATCACCAGAAAATTCCACATTGGAAACTTTTAAAGGGACTACGATGAATTTTGTTTCCCTTAAACGAAACTCGATCCTGGCAGCGCCAGAGAATGACTACTCGTTCGTTTCTAAAATAATAAAATGTAAAGTTCCCCTTTCAGACCTTGCGATCTATAGGGCAGATGATGATGCACAACGGCCCACCGCCTTTACTTTTCCCCAACTAATGTCAGGTACCTATTAGAGCTGGGTGGACTCAGAGACACCCAAAGATCCCGAAATAAAAAATCCCAGTCTTCACCAGCATTCGAGCCCTGGACCCCCGGTTTCGGAAGTCAAGCCCTTTACCACTCAACCACCGCGCCTCCATAATAATAACAATAATAAAAATTATAATAATTATTGTTACAAAAATGTGTCTGCGCTCCATCAAGGTCTCACGACGGTAAGATCGCACTACCAATAGCGATGTTACTGCGAATGCCGGAAAGGACAGTATAAATGGGCTGGTTATTGTTCGACATCTATTTGTCAGGGCACATTTAAGGTATGGTGTAAGACGTATGCCGATAGCCATCTTTTGTTTCGTGAGCTAAATTTAGTCATAACTAACTGAGGTCCCCTTCCCGCACCAGAAAGGCGTTGAAGTCCTGCTCATGTGCCAGATAGAGGAGATAGAAGAGAGCACCTGGCAGCAGACGGCTTCCGATCGAGACCGCTAGAGGTCGCTTTAATAAGGCTGCGGAATATATTTTCGAGATCAAAAGGAATTCTATCGCTGAAGACAGGCGTCGACGGCGAAAAGAGAACTTCGATCACCGCCAGACACATATTATGTCAAAATATGTAGGTTACAGCAAAATATGTAGGTTACAGCTAGTACTGTGTAGTCACATGAAATACTGAACTGCTTTTTAATCCTCGGTCTAGAAAATAAGGGTTATAATAATAATAGATGTTTCACTTTTGGAAAAGAAAAAAAGTAGCCGTTGCATCAGAACTTTGAATGATCTAAAAAATCATGACGTCCGATTTTCATTTTCTCTTCTAGTTTCTGAGATCTAAACGGGACGGACGGACAGACAGGCCACACAAAACTAATAGCATCTTTTCCCCTTTCGGGGGCCGCTAAAAATACTTTAAAAAACCAACAACATAAAGGCTAACGAAGTGATATTGTATCACTTAGTTTGGATCAGCCATGTCATCCAATTTGTAATTGATCTAGGCCTACAACTATAAATTTGTGCGATCATAAATATTTTCACTAAATGTTTTTGTGTAGCTCTTATCTTATTTTTTTTTTAGGTTTCTCAATACACTATGATGCAATCACTTATCTGGACCAGTTTTGGGAAAGTTGAAAGTGGGGTAGGAAAAAGGGGGTGGGGGTATATCTGGGTGAATTTTATCTTGATTGGTTTCAAAAAGCATTTACATAAAAATGGTGGTGTGGAACGACCTGAAATCCTCCTCAAGCCTACATTCTAACCACTCTGCCTGTGAAGTGCTTATGAAAATAGAGGATTGTATAGCAGTTATCTATTGTTTGTTCGAAACTTACTTTCAAGCGGCGACCCCATTAAGGGGACTAAATTCAGTTTATACCACCACTTCAGTCAAGTACAATTTCTTTCCTTTGTTCGATATATCAAACATAATAATTAATCCTCTCTATGCCGTACGTCTGATAATCATATTATAGTGACATACATTTTAGAGAACGATTGATAAGAAAAGGAACATGTTGAGAGATTATGTCAGATGTGGTCCATTATCGTAAAATAATATAATAAGATGTAACATTTTAAAAAAATGTAACTAATCAATGACAACAGTAGCGTAGCTAAGGATTAGGAGCCCGGGGGGGGCTTGACCTCTTGACCCCTGCATTTTGACATTCGACATCATGACATGAGATAATGGAGTAATATTTAATGTAAAAATATATTTCGGACACTCATTTGGGGTCCCCCCTCAAGTGGGGACATTTGGACCCCCACCCTTCCCCCCACCATAACTACGCCACTGAATGACCAGTAAAATTTCGGGTTTTTCCGAAAACAAACTTCTAGGAAACGCAATAAAGCAAAAAATTGAGAACATTGCCCTTCTAAGAAATTCTTGAAGATCTTATTGTAAGAAAGAAGAGTGTAAGAAACATACACTAAACATAGCAGTGGCGTAGCTAGGGTGGGGGAGGAGGGGGAGAATTTAAAAATCCCCCTGGCCCCCAAATGAAGGGGCCTCCCATGATAGTGTTTTTTACATTTAAAATTAAATATTACGCAAAATGCAGGGGCCCCCAAAGAGGTCAAGCCCCCCGGGGCCCCCAGTCGATGGAAAATTCCTAGCTACGCCCCTGAGACACAGACAGACAGACAAAAAGAATGTCAGAACCAATGTCAACCTCTGTAGGTTAGTTAGACATCGATGTAGTGAAACAAGTTTGTTTGCTGTTTTTTTGTTTGTTTGTTTGGATTTGAGTGATTGCATGAAATGTATGGCTGTACTGATCTTCATCAGAATTTAGATTTTCAAAACTGAAGATCACAAGTCTTGTGTGATGAGCTTATTTACAGAAGTTCGTTTTTTTTTTGTTGTTTTTTTTTTGCTATTGATTTTAATGGCCTAATAAAATGTGCGAATGAACATTGTCACGTTGGCCAGTCTATAGTCTAATAAAATGTGCGAATGGAAATTGTCACTATTGGCTACGCTATATATAAACTGTGTCTATGGCTTTAAAATTACAATATAGTCATAGCAGTAGCTAGCAGTCTTATTTTTAGAGATTTCATAGAACTGAAATAAGGGGGGATAAACAAAAGTTGGTTTCTAGAAAGACTTCGTTCAAACCAGGCAAACAGCGTCACCTAAATTTGGACAAACACTTTTCAGCTTTATTCTTTCTTTCTTTGACAATATATACTACCCACGTAGGTGGGTGAGGGGATAGAGTTTTTTTTTAAAGGGGCCGGGGGGGGGGATATATATAAAGGTATCTCCTTCATCTTCCCAGCTGTATACAATACCGCTTCTGATCACTCTTGTCTCTTTGAGTCTTTTTCTCAGTCTTTCTCTCTCTCTCGCGCGCGATCTTTGTGTCCTCTCGCTATCACTCTGGCTATCTGTATGTCCTTCTGTCTGTCTCGGTGTCTGTGTCTTTCTAGCTTTCACTATGTCTCTAGCTGTATGTCTCGTTCTGTAGCTATCTGTATGCCCTTCTGTCTGTCTCGGTGTCTGTGTCTTTCTTGCTTTCACTGTGTCTCTAGCTATCTGTATGTCTCGTTCTGTAGCTATCTGTATGTCCTTCTGTCTGTCTCGGTGTCTGTGTCTTTCTTGCTTTCACACTGCCTCTAGCTATCTGTATGCCTCTGCCTCTAGCTATATGTATGCCTCTGCCTCTAGCTATCTGTATGCCTCTGCCTCTAGCTATCTGTATGCCTCTGCCTCTAGCTATCTGTATGCCTCTGCCTCTAGCTATCTGTATGCCTCTGCCTCTAGCTATCTGTATGCCTCTGCCTCTAGCTATCTGTATGCCTCTGCCTCTAGCTATCTGTATGCCTCTGCCTCTAGCTATCTGTATGCCTCTGCCTCTAGCTAACTGTATGTGTATGTGTGTGTGTGTGTCTGTATCTCTCGGTCTCCGCGTGCCCTGTCTTTCTGGCTCTCTAACTCTCTCTTTTAAAGACACTTAAACAATTACCATCACCCAGAAACAGAAGTTCAATATTTTTATAATTTAAGTCGACTTTTATTTTCATATTTGTTGTAAATTGTTTTTATATGTCAGTTACAATTCCGAGGAAAGCGAGGTGGTGGGGCGCTTGCCTTCCGAACCGAG
The DNA here is from genome assembly GCF_947242115.1 of Biomphalaria glabrata. Lineage (NCBI taxonomy): Eukaryota > Metazoa > Mollusca > Gastropoda > Planorbidae > Biomphalaria > Biomphalaria glabrata. The sequence goes on from NC_074714.1 coordinate 52,494,344, forward strand.
AACGCCCCTGTCCTTCACCGTCGGCTGACGACCCTTACATCTTCTGCCTCAAAGATCTCTAGGGGGAAGTATAATAAAGAGCAGTAACCGTGGGGCCAGGGTTCAAAACTAGGAAGTGCCCCTCCTCCCGTAGTTAAAGCGTGAAACAAAAAAATCACCCTGAATGTATCAGTGTTGAATACTTGGGTTTTGGGTTGTAGATCCAAACATCTAGTAAGCCTACAAATGAACCTGAGAAGGCTTTTTAAATTCTTATCTCCGAGATACAATAAAGCTTGAACAGATTTCTTTTAAAACAAAAGTGAATGTAACTTTTATAAACAAATATACACAGCTTCAACTAGGTGCTTGTAGAGACAAACGTGAAATGATAATTTAAACAAGATGTAGCTCACTCGAAAAACAACCCAAATCTTTCTCTTAACTCGTTTCTTACTTATTCTCCTCCTCTTTAATAATGTATTTGCTTGGTATTCATGTGTACCCCACAGGGGTGCATAGGGCTGCAACAAACCCTCTCCACTCAACTCGGTTCTGAGCAGCTTTCTTTATCTGCTCCTGTGTCATTCCAGTACCCTCAGCTTCACTGATGACTGACCTCTTTCCTTGTTGATTCCAATCAAGTTTTCAACTTTTATACCCCCTCCCCACCTTCTAGTCATAATCTCATCAATGACAGCCGTTCCAACGATTTCATAAGAATATATTCAGCCTACAAAACCAAACCATTCACCGACCTCATGGTTACATCAGAAACACGCACACTCTCTCTCTATAACAGGGGTTCTCAACCTGTGGGTCGCGACCCCCTTGGGGGGTCGATTGACGATTTGCCAGGGGTCGTCTAAGACCATCAAAAATAAGGATTGTTATTGTCTATTCTTCTATTGCTGTGTGTGTCTAGGGAAAAGGATGGGGGGTCGCGGCAGAGTTGGAGATTGTAAAAAAGGGGTCGCCGAGCTTAAAAGGTTGAGAACCGCTGCTCTATAACAATCTGTATTATTAAACAAGGTATCCCAATGCAGTTGTTTCCCCTTTACAACTATTCAGAGCGTCAACACACCAACAATCAGTGACGACTTTGTAGAAGTAATACTTGATAATATCATATTATTAACTAGAGACGTTCCTTCAGAGGAAAAGATAATTACGTCCTACGCGTATTCATGTATCAATCTAGTTGTGCATTATGTTAGCGTCAATGTTCTCCGTTACTCTGGGCGGATTCAAACAGTCTATTTCATGCTCTAATCTCTAAAGGCATTGTGGGAAAATGAGCTTTCTACGAATATGTCTATAACGCATGGAATAAGAAATTTCTCTACATCTTGGTGTCTTTCAGAGTAAATTTTTTTTTTTTTAAAATTGTAATTCTTAAAATCCAAACAATTTTTTTTTCAGTTCTCCTTTCAAGGACTTCTGCGGACCCCAAATGGTCGTAATTCAGGCTGAAGTGATATTTTTTTGCGCTATGTTTTGTCGCTACGCACTAGATCTAATAATTTTAAAAATGTCACTAAAAACAACAACATTATTATTAACATTTTGCCTTTTCTTTACAAAAAAATCTCAACTCGGGACTCTAGAACCGCTACTACAAATGAGATTGGACCAAAAGCGCTCTGAGCATGCTATAAGCATGAAAGTAGCGCTATCTAAAAGCTATAATAAAAAAAAAAATAATGTGTAGAAGTTTAAGTTCCCCTTTCAGACCTGGTAGTCTATAGGTCAGATAATGTAAAGGTCATCTGTTTCTGTGGTCCACTTTTAACGAGGATGTTATGTGGCCAGCATAAAGACCAACAGCCTTAACTTTTCCCCAATTAATGTCAGGTACTCATTAGAGCTCGGTGGACTTAGAGGCGCCCTAAAAGATGCTGAAATTAAAAATATCCCAGTCTTCACCAGGATTCGAACTCGCGACCCCTTTGACGCAGAAGCCAAGCACTTTACTGCTCAGCCACAGCACCTCCGACATATGTGTAGGGGAGGCTTAATTTCGGATGCGATTTCTGATGTAAAGAAGTTTCTAAGGAAAATGCATTACAAACCAAATGTCAGCATAACACTCATAAATATATTTGTAGGCGTTTATTTAGCGTGGACAGACTGTGTCTATAAATAGCTGTTACGTATCCTCTTTTTAAGCCAGTAGCTGCTGGCAATTTCTGTGAGGAGTCGGGGAATAAAAATCTAAAATTAAAATCTGTTTTTTTCCCTTATTTAACTTTCGTCCAAGACAAGGAAGAAAAAGGCGAGAGCAGGGGTGAGAAGAAAGGTGAATTGGGGTTAAAGTTGAAGGCCGTGTTGTCTGTTGTCGCCTTGGGCTCGCTGACAAGCGAAGGGAGTCAACTGTGTATTTTCTCCCTTCTCTCAACCGAATAGGTCTCAAATCAGTTGTGTTCAGCGTCAACCTGGCAGAGTGTGTGTTTACGTTGGAACAAAGAGGACAGGAGCAAACTAGAAAGGTAGGCTAAAATTCCTAAAATGTTTGTTGTTAAACTATTTGGCTCGTCTTTGAAAAAAAAAAAGCCGTTACTACATTTTCTCTTGCTTCTATTTAAAAAATAAATAAATTTGTTTGCTATTTAATTGGCAGGTTAATTTAATCGTATTGGGTAAGCCTTTTTAAAAATGTGTTCATACTAATTTCACAACAATTAGAAATGTGTTGTTATCTTGTCTTATCTTATAATTTACAGTGTCGGGTTTAAAAAAAATTCTATTACGCCTAAACTTATCTAGATCTATAGGTTAATCTTGTCTTCCATCATCATTGATTCTCTTGTCTGAATAAGGCAACCCTAACCCTTTTCGAATGTCACTTGCCCTAGCATACAAAATATATTTTTTATATCTTTACTTCTTTCTGAGTATTTTATAAGCTAATTAGTTGTTCCCCTAGAGTTAGGTCCTAATTAAGTTTATGTCCCTTTAAGTTGGCAACATTGGATTGTACTTTCTGTAATTTCATTGGATTGAAAAAATAAATATAATCAATAAATAATATTGTCTCAAACGTGTCATGATTTACCAGAAAATGTATCTAGTTATCTACTCTTTCCTTCAACGTACATTCAAAGTAAGGAGCTATAGCTTTGGAAACGAGATGTAAATGTATGGACGATGGTATTCACATGTGTAAGACTTTCAATCAGTTTCTAACAATGAGAATCACAATACGAGTACTTTAAAAAAAAAGGGGGGGGGGTGGAGAATTCTAGAGTGAATGAGCAATCTACGTCTGTGGTTCACTGACTACGTCAGCCATAGGACTGGGCCCATGAAGTATTAATTCATTTGCGCCAGAGGCGTGTACTAAAACCACACTGGAGTGCTGCCTGGTCGAGTGGTATGCGCTCTGGGCTATCGCCTCCATGGTCTCCGGTTCGAACCCTGCCGGCTACCATCCCCTACCGTCCTACGGAAGGCTTGGCCTAGAGTGTGATAATTTTAAATTCTAAAAGAACACCAGAATCGATTCGATTTACAAAAAATCAATAGAATTGAATGATTAAAATTCACATCTTCTATCAATTAGCATCGACTCTTTGTTCAAACATGTTTTTTAAAAAAAACATCATTGAGAAATTTGGTTTAAATCTACTCTAGCAAACTTCTGAAATAAAAACAAACACGCACGCACGCACACACACGAACACACACACGCAATTTCCCCGTTGCTCTAAAAATAGATAAGATAATAAGTCGACCTGCTTACAGTATGGAAATTTAGTTCATTTGGAGTTTTCAAAGTTGGCAAGAGCCCAGTGATAAACATCAATTGATCCCACTGAGCCTCTGTAAATCCTCCTTTCCTTATTTCTAAAACCAATTTTTTTTTCCTCTATTTTTTTACCTCCCTAAGACCATCTAAATATGTTTGCACGATTAACATTGTTAACTGTTTTCTATTCTATGCGAATCTTCCACATTTCCCACGTTTTTTTTTCTTTTGTTACATATAAGGCTTTGCGCTATTTTATGCAAATCTTTCACACCTATTTTAGATCAAATTGATTTGTATTTTTGTTAAGCCATTGTAGTTTCAAATAACGCTACATTCCATAATCAGAAAAGCACTGCAGATTGCAGTAATAGAAATAGAGATAAACACAATTAAGAAAGCTATAAAGATTTTAAGCATTAAAAATCACCCTCTTCTTCATCATTTTAATATTTTAGTGATATCATCACAATGAAGATCTACTGTCATCAACCATGAACACTTATGTTTCTTTGGCAATTAGATCGTTGAACAATATGCAACCAACTGTTCGGAATTTAAATTCCCATGTAACGTTACAGATTTACGTGGTATAGACGTATATCTCGTGTGCTATGATGGTACTAATTTTTACTCTAATCATGTATTGTTTTTGGTAATGAACAACTGTAAAATAAATTTTCTCACGGATAATAAAAATTATTATTATTATTATTATTATTATTATGTAAGAAATTAACTAGAATTCATTCTCTGGCGCTGCTAGGGTCGAGTTTGGTTAAAGAGAAAGAAGATTCCTTGTAGTCCCTTTATTATTATTATTATTATTATTATTCAGCGAAGGGTTCTTGAAAAGAGAAACATAATTTTAAATTAAAATAAAAGTTCAAAATTCTTGAAAATTTTAGAAAATGTAGAAATTTTAGCTTTTGGTAGATATTTTTTTTTATAACCCATGCACCAGAGTTTATGGTGCGCACCAACGTACTATTCAACACGGAACAGGAATGGTCTGTTTAAATAGAAGCTTCTTTCCGCGCAAAGCAACAATAAGGAAGATTCCGAGTCTGGCGCTCTGGAACAAGAGGAAGGAGGTGACCTTCGACCTGCCTGGTAATTAGGGAGGCTGTTGACGTGGAGCCTGGAACAAGACTGGAAAGTTGGCGTGGCAGGAGTGACCGAATGGCGTTCAGCGATGTACGCATTATTTCCCAGCTGTAGTCTGTCGTCTGGTTAGCGCTACGGAATATCGTCACGATGGTTTAGGATTCAAGCCTTGCCGCTGCCTTCCCTTGAAGGAGAGCTTTGACTATAGCTTAATAATCTTGATTCAATAAGGAACGTTGGTGACTTAAAAGTCAACGTAAGGAATAGAAATGTAACCAATGAACTGTGATAGACCTTGCCCTGGTAGTCGTTGATGGCTGTCTGACTTTGACAGATTATTCTGGAGATGTCTGGGTTTCTTGTACGGGTGTATTAGATGCGCTTAACTGTAACAGAACAGAGCCTACACATGTAACAAGTAGAAAAGACTAAGTCCAGACCGTTATACAGGTTTAATTGAAGTTTAATACTGATAAGGTCACTGTCGAGTCTCTGTCCGTATTATGAAGTTATCCATTCGAAGTCTTAACACAAACTGACTATATTAACATAAATAATCTAGAACCCAACTAAACTGTAACGTCACTAAATGTCGCGTTCAAAGTCCGTCAGCTATGGTGCGTCTCCGTACTAACTAAATGTCTAACAATACTAACTGTCTAACAGAAGAAATTGGTCGTATTTGTTTTGAGGATCGCTAAATTGCTCAGTGGTATTAAACAAAGAGTGCATCCTTGGCCAGCAACGCATAAAAAGTGTCCCCCATATTTTCTTCGTCATGAGTTGGTCTTTTCCTTTTCGACATCTCAACTCACACACTGACTCACACACACACACACACAGACACACACTCAGACAAACACACAGACACACACTCAGACACACACACACACAGACACACACACAGACACACACTCACACACACACACAGACACACATTCAGACACACACTTTCTTTCAGCACGGTGACACTTTCTCAGTACTGTGACGTAACTGACAGGTCATTAATCCTGCTGGAGAAAAAAAAAAAAGATCACCTGGTCAAGTACGCATCAAAGTCTCGAGCTTGCTAATATCAGCGTCGGCATGGATGATAGTTTCCAGTGGGGGCTCATAGAGACTCTGCACATGGTCAGTTATTAAATTTTGTTAGTCAACGTAAAAGATTTTTTTTTAAAATTAATATAATAATCGGCATGGCTTCCGAATCCGGGGTCCTGGGTTTGAATCTCGGTGAAGACTGGGATTTTGAATTTCGGGATTTTTAGGGCGCCCCTAAGTTCACCCGGCTCTGATGGGTACCTGACATTAGATGGGGAAAAGTAAAGGCGGTTGGTCGTTGTGCTGGTCACACGACACCCTCGTTAACCGTAGGTCACAGAAACAGATGACCTTTACATCGTCTGCCCTATTGATCGCAAGGTCTGAAAGTGGAACTTTACTGTTACTTTTACGTCCAAGCCCAAACAGGGGATGATGGCGGGCAGGGTTTAAACTCCGGACCGTTGGACAATAGTTCGAAGCGCAAACCACTCGACCAAACATGCTTCCATTCATACTCTCCATACAGTGGACCTCTATCGGTTTCCACTGCTGTAAAAAATCTTTTGTTATTCTCTTTTCAACACTGTAACATACAGAGTATCATGTCAGTACTTGAAATACACGAATATATTTAATATATAAAGAAACTCTTAGTATATTCAAACAAGGTAAAAAAACAAACAAACAAACAAAACAAACAGCATAGCTGGGTAGTTTACCTAGCCACATAACGCCCTTGTAAATTGCTGACGGTATTTAACTGTAAACACCTTCTTCAATGTACAGAATATGCCTGATAGGCTTCTGTAAGACTTCTGTAAGGGAAGTGTACACTAAAGAAAACAAATACAAGGAAGTGCGCTTGTTAGTTTGTCTTCAGACCTGTCAGTAAGTCTTCGTTCCTGCTAGGACATTAAGAATGGGCTGACAAATCTGTGCACCACGTCATAACATGACAGATGAGTTCGAGGCATGACGTCATGTCACACATCCTCCATGCCTTTAAGTTCGTCCAGCAAGTGTCACACAGTCACGACGGTAAACAGTGAAGTTCCCGACCGTTTCTTTCTTACCCGTCCAGACTCACTACGACATCGTTTTGCTTAAGGTCAAGATTTCGCGGGAGAAAAGACTTCTCCGACCACCACTAGTAGCCTATTTAGATTTAGCTGTGGTGACCTGCATATTTTACTAGCTCAGATAGTATTAAGATATATTGGCCTCCTTCAGTCGTAGAACGACTATGGTTCGTCTCAGAGCAAGTGAGATGAAACCCTGGGCATTGTTTATGGTCGGAACGATGTCGCCCACACAGCAGTTCCCCCCTCTCCGCGCAACTGATGTGACTAAAGGAACGGAATATCCAATACAGTTTGGGATCAGTAGCGCCTCAGGCTCTGCCAGGCTGTAGCACGGTGTGCCACAGTCTGCCTAAGGGTCACCAGCTCCTGATTTTTCCTCAGGGTTGTCTCCCGAAGCCGTTCCCGTGTTTGGGTATAGCCGCAAGGCAGCGGAGGTTTGGATTCAGAGTTTACCTTCTCCTAGCCAACCACTATAAAGATAAACATTACATAAAACTACATTGAAGGAGATTTGAACTCTTCCAATTCGAAGTCACTCCTTGTTCCCTTCCACTGAGAGCTTAGTGGATTCCACTGTAGTGGATTACATTTCTTCACATTCACCTGCCACGTTAATGCGGAACGCTTCTTGACTCACCAGGGCTATCGCGAACTTACGAGAATGTACGAGAAAGGAATTGTGAATGGAACATGTTTAAATAGAAGAACAGCTGGAACCACTATAGCATGTGACCATATGTCTCGAAATTTCTAAAACACCCAAACAGACAGACGAGTAGTGCTGCCGCTAGAAAAAAAAAAAGGGGTCAAGCAAATTTGTCACGTATTCCAACAGGGTTAATCCAATAGGAGCTTACTTTGCTAGGATTCGAGAGAACTTCGATCCCAGATGTCCACACTGTTAAATGCACATCGAAAAAGTTTCTTCTTCTTTTTCGTTCTCAATGAAGTTGCGTGTGTAATATGCTCCAGGAGGCCCATTGACTCCGGCTCTAGTCTGCTTTTCTTTCTGGGTGTGCTCCCATAGCCTTTGATCAGCCAAGATCATCTGCAAGGCAGCAGGTGTTTTATTTTGGAGTTATCTCTCCTAGATGAATTACTATCCGTAGTTAATGAGTTTCATTTACCCGGGCTTAGAGTTTAAGCGCCCTTTACTCGCTTTTTGCAATCTCCCTGGATTTTTTTTTAGGTTTTAAAGAAATATCCTAAACACTGGAAAACCCAACCCCTTCCTCCATGACTGCGAACCAGTTGGTCGACGGCTGTTTATTAGTTATTCACAGCTGACTCTTGTATCTAAGGGTTTTCCCCTATCCGCCACCTGGGGACACGCTTGGTAGAAGATGGTAGCTCCACCAAGATCAAAGACATTTTCAAAGATTGCAGGGTACTTAGAAACGATTTCAAAGTCTTGAGAATGGTGGAGCTGGTGCGATGTTTATGTGTGGGCCTTGCCTTTAACAGAGGCAGAGAAACGCCCCAAGAACACTGCCTCTGTTGCCAGATACCCGTATCGTGATACAAGAGAGTGATCTCAGCACGGAGCCTCAGGGCATGATGCTTACAAATGGTGGACAGCAAGACCATCACATGTGATATTCTAGTCACTTTACTGTTTTCTTCCTACCCAGAGTCTCAATATATCACTTATTGAATAATATCTCTTGTAATATTATAACTCTGATCTCTTATAGTACTCGAGCAGAGGCGCAGCTAGGAATTTGACGTCATTTTGAGTCCCGCGGGAGCTCTTTCGGGGCCCTTGTCATTGAGACATTCGACATCATGACATGAGATAATGACATAAAACAAAATTTTGAACACTCATTTGGTGGGACCTCAAGTGGGGGCCCTGGGGTTTTTCAAATTCTTCCCGTTCCCCCACCCTAGCTACGCCACTGTAATCGGCAGACAAGGTAACAACATTCCAAAGCGCTTTTGTATAAGTTTAAAAAAAAAAATGAAATATTGATAGGAGAAAGTACAAATGTTAAACCTTCACACTTCACGCATACCCAGATCCTTATGGAATGGATAGGGGCACTCTCTGAGAACCTCCAATCTGTTTAAAAATGAAACTTTTTAACTTTACATCTCACGGACCGACTTACTGACTGACTGGCTCCTCAGTTAAAGCGAAGAGATCTAGTTTAATTAGTAACACCCGATTCACACGCTCTCAAACTTGGCAACTTGCCTATAAACAATTCATTACCATCTTACACGGCCAGGCGATGTGTGGACATGCGATGATTGATTGACGGAGGCAACACACATGAGACCATTGTTAATGTACCTACGTGCAGGTGAAGATATGTAAGACTTTACTTTCAGATTATCTACCTGTACAAAGACAGCTATTTTTAATGTACTAGTTGCTGAGCCCGTCCAAAAGTTGAATGTAAAAAAAACAACAACACATCTTTATTGTTATAATATTTAGTATAGAGAATGCTGAATGTTACAGAATGTGGCGTTTAAAATTATATAAATATATAATATGCATTTTTCTTAAATGTAATGACCTCTTAATTTTATGTATTTCATGTCATTAACTTTTTTTTTTCTTTTAGAAAAAACGGCATACTTTTTATTTTATCATCATCATCATCATCATCAAACTCCATTAGAGTGAGGGCTTGAGAGGCTGAAATCCTCTCTTGCAAAAGCCCTGGACAGAAACCCTGCTGTCTTGCGTAGTGCATACATGTCACTATACAGGTCGAGAATTTTTGGTTTCCCAGACCTGTCGAGACGGAGATAAGCAAGTCTGGGGCAGTCAAGCAGAAAATGAGGCACGGTGTCCTCTTCTTCCCCGCAACGGGGACACCGTGAATCGAAATTTGGCCATAGCCGCGAGAAATATGAGCCAACAGGACATTAGCCTCGCCTGCACTGTGTTATAATAGCTTGCTCAGGCCTGGACAGCCTCCACCACGGGAATGTGCGGTCAAGACGCCTCATACGCTTCCAGACTCCGCGGGCTTTTTGGGACGTATCCCAGCACTCACGCCACTTTTCCATTTCTGTTTTTGTTTTTTGAATTATAGCCAGAGCATGGTGGAAACTTACAGCCTGACGGTGGGTGGAATTTGCCCTCCTTGGTGGGCCAAGGAGTCTGCAAGAGTATTGCCAGAGTGGTCTATAATATCGATCTAAGACTCTAGAGAGTTGCCTAACGGTTAAACCATGGGCGTAACCGGGGGAGGGTTTGTGGTTCAAAAAGATTTGTCTTGATCTTGTTGCAGACCGTCGAATAAGGGAAAAAACCCGTACATTATTGGTAGATATAGTTTTTAGGACGGAGTTCTTCCCCTTTAAATAAGATTTGTTATTATTTTTTTTTTAAAGGATTTTTATATTTTGTTCTTGCTTATTAAACAGAGTTGTTTTGTTAAGTACCACAGTCTAAAGTGTGTTATTATTTTAAAATGAAAATATAAAACAAAACCAATGCTATTTTCCATAAACACTAAACGTGGCAATAAAATATTCATTAAAAAATGGAGGTTTGACTTACAAAAATAGAAAGGAAACAAAATAGAAAAACTACACAATTAACAGCCCACACAGTTAAAATAGAGAAAGGACAAAGAGAAAACAATTTCCCATGTGTCAAAGGAAACAAAACAGTCGCACATTGAAGGATGTTTTCAGCACATTTTTTTTAGGTCAAAGCTTCATGCCAGTTAGTCACTCATTCTTTGCAATCTCTTTCCAAAAATAACTTTGAATAAAACAACAACAACAACAACAAAAAAAAAAAAAAAAAAGGTTTCTCCATTGTACGAGTTGGCAACTTTTTCAAGATTTTCAGCTTTTGAAAAGATACACATCTTCGATGTAGAAAAGAATAGCAGTGATCAGTACATTCACGGTCACGTTGGGCCTGCATTGTTTTGTTTTTTTATTTAAAAACAGATGTTAGCCCACTTGAAGAGCATTGAACACAATTAGTTTGTGGTATGTCTCTAGCTGCCGGTGAGAAAGGTGTTTACAGAGGGGCCTAGTTCAACTTTAAAGGAGAATAAAAATTAAGTCTTTCTCTCTTGTTCTCATTTGGAAAGTTCTCCCTCCCTCCCCCCCCCCCTCCCCAATCCCTCTTTTCTTTCACACTCTTTGTCTTTTTCAATCCGCTGTTCTCTTTCTTTTTTGATTTTTACAAAGTTATATCATCTCACTCTGTCTGTCTGTCTGTCTGTCTGTCTGTCTAGTAAAAAGTTTGTACACGTTGTTTCTCCCACGCCCGATTTCGGGTTAAGCTGATATTGTGCACAAATTATTTCTTTTACCTGACAACACAAGAAATAATAAAAATAAATTTAACAAGTGAGTTAATTAACAATTGGTGATTAATTATTTTGTTTTGTATCTCAAACAAGAGAAAGAAATTGTACTCGACTGATGTGGTGGTATAAGTTGAATTAGCCCCCCTTTATACTTAATATTAAAAGATTGGTGGTGTTTGAAAACATCAGAAAGCTTTTTCAAATATTTCGATAAAAAAGTGGAAAAGTTGAAATCTATTTTTGAAAGCGCAGGGTGTGTGTATGGGGGGGGGGAGGGGGTAAAAGATTCTGGTCATTGAATTCCCGGGAAAAAAGTTTCTGTTTGTTCCAGGGGTTGCGGTATAAATCAAGCCATATCTAATTAGGTGCATCAGAAACAAAAATATTTTTTTTTGAATGGGAAAGGGTGAGGTGAAAAGAGGGGGGGGGGATAGAAAAGTGATAAAGATAGTTTATCTTCCTAGTCCAAACCTCCCGCAGGACGACGGGGGAATGGGAGCGGGCAGGGTTTGAACCCGGGACCATCGATAAATTCCAAAACGAGAGCCCAGCGCGCAAACCGCTCGACCAGGCAGCCAGTTATGGCCACGCTGTTGAAACTACATGCACTGTTGATATGGTGCGCAAAGGTGCACGCGTTCAATATAATAAAATATTGTTTCCGCCATGACACTAATGGTTGTTGTTTGTTTATTGCTGACTGTGAACTTAAATCTTAATTAACATGGTTATTTGACGCGAAACTGAATTAAAACTTCAGCAAAAAAAAAAAAAAAAAAATTTGCGTGTTTTCAAGCAAAAATTAGGTGATAAGATAAATAGATATTATACACATAGGTGTAGATTTGTTCTTTTTCAAAGAGGGGCTCATTATATTACAAAGATGGCTTTAATAAATTAAAAAAAAAAACTACTCTGTATTTTTCTGCCAAGAAGATTTGGCGCAACCAAAGAGGAAGAATGAGACATTGCGTTATCTCCCTTTTCTCATTGGGACAGACTACTTGAAACTTTTACTATAACACCTATAAGTCACTTTACAATCAATAAATCAATCTTTAACTTTAAATACAGCCAACTTGTTTTTTTTTAAGGCTAGTAGTAGCCTGTATCTTTCAAACACACGTTGTCTCTGTGTCACTGTGTGTGTGTGCGTTTATGAGTGCGTATGTTTTGATGCGGTGGCGTATCAAGGTACTGGGGGGCCAGGGCTCAAGATTTGCATTATCTGTATGAAAGAAACGACTGTTCTTCTATGGCCCAAATGGGCTCCTATTATTCATCAAGCCTTGTTTGCTATTTAGTTTATGTGTTGGTGCATGACTTTTTTGTTGTGTGTGTGTGTGCGTATGTATAGGTTTGTCTATTTCTTGCTGTGCCGTGTGTCGTTGTGCGTATGTGTGGGTGTGTAGCTGTGCCTATGTGTTGGTGTGCTCGTGTGTCGCTGTGCGTATGTGTTGGTGTGCTCGTGTGTCGCTGTGCGCATGTGTTGGTGTGTTCGTGTGTCGCTATGCCTATGTGTTGGTGTGTTCGTGTGTCGCTGTGCCTATGTGTTGGTGTGCTCGTGTGTCGCTGTGCGTATGTGATGGTGTGTTCGTGTGTCGCTGTGCGTATGTGTTGGTGTGTCCGTATATTGCTATGTCCGTGTGTCGCTATACGTTGGCTCCTATGTGTTGGTGTGTCCGTATGCTGCTGCGCATATGTGTTGGTGTGCTCGTGTGTCGCTGTGCCTATGTGTTGGTGTGCTCGTGTGTCGCTGTGCCTATGTGTTGGTGTGCTCGTGTGTCGCTGTGCGTATGTGCTGGTGTGTCCGTATATTGCTATGTCCGTGTGTCGCTATACGTTGGCTCCTATGTGTTGGTGTGTCCGTATGCTGCTGCGCATATGTGTTGGTGTGTCCGCGTGTTGCTGTGCGTATGTGTTAGTGTTTCCGTACGTATATGTTAGAGTTTCCGTATGTTGCAATGCGTATGTATTGGGGTGTCCGTATGTTGCTGTGTGCATGGTTTAACAAGTTTAAGCAATTAGTTAATTATTTAGTGGTAATTGCAGCATTGAGATATATGGCCGTGATTGTGTGTTACTTTCCCTTATAAAACCTTTTTAAAAAAAAACATTTTTAAGTTGTTGTTTTTTTCTTACTTTATGTCTTCAGAGTTCAGATACACCTGAAACGTATCAACCAACTATTCTGAGATCCGAACCGATTTATTAGAAGTATTTAATTGTTTATTTTTTATTATTTTTTTTATATTATACTTAATACCCAGTGCGCTCTGTGCCAATCTCTCTAAACGGATTTTGAGACACGCCCACAAATGGAGGACTGAGTTATCTGGGAGGTTTCCCGCTGTTTTAATAAGGGCGTTCATCCTTTTTCTTTGAAGGCTACATTAGATGAGCGCTTGTGTCTTGGATGTGAATGATGCAACATAGGTGGCGTTGTCGTCACTTGGTCTTACTTAGGGAGACAGAACGTGAGACTAAAAGGTTGTGTTATTGTAATGACTTCGATTTAGTTAAAATATATTATTACTAAAGTCTGCTACATTTATTTCATTTCATCAGAAGTTGAATTTGTCTATATTATAAATTAAAGTTATATTTAGTTTTTTTCACAATAGGAAGTAATTCATTTTATTTGAAGTTTCGTTAGTTAAGATATATTACGCCTACAGCGGTATAGTTGTCTACCAGCAGTTTGGTGTTACAAGTCAACGATCGGTAGCAAAAATAATGTTCTGAAATGGAATTATCAGGATGTAAAATGTTGTTTATTAATTAGTGTCAAACGGACAAGAAATTAATTAAACTGTCCCTGTTCGTGAGAAACTTGTACTAATTATGTTAGGAATGAATCTTCTAGTAGATGCTTCAAAATGTTCGAAATGATACATTGTGTTCGAATAGTTTGAATTGATACGTTTTGTTCGAACTGAAAAAAGTGAAGACGTGATTTAAATTGAAAGGCTTTTGAGTTACAGATTTCTGAGGATCATTTGTTGGATACTGTGAAACTTTGACTTTCTGAGATTTAGAGCAAACTCAACTCTGCTGGAGTTCAATCAGAAATAATCAATTCTGGTCTTGATTTGGGTTTGAACTGTAGCCACTTCACTGGGGAGGCAAGAGGCCTATACCACTCAGTCAAATGCCAATTTAGTCCAGAGAAACTCCGAGAGTTAAAAAAAAAGATAAAATCATGAGTCTACTGGATTTGAACTCGAGAACTCCTTGGTTTGGAAGCGCAGCGCCATCTGGCCACCAGACCCCCATCTATATCCACTGGTAGTGTTATTTTATATATTGTAGTTCGTTTTCCCCAAGCTTACAGAACAAGCTAGAACAAATTCGTGCAAGTTCTCCTTCTTTCCTAGTGCCATTAGAGAGTGGAATGGGTTGCCTGAATCAGCCAGGAGGGCCGGCGACTTGGCAGAGTTTAGGTCATTGGTCGGCGTGCATGACTAGATTGACGCATGAGATGCGTAGGACGTAATTATCTTCCTTTTTGAAGTCACGTCTCCTTCGTCTGTAATATATAAGATAAGAGCTGGACTAGCATATTGGAAGAAACAGGTCCGGATTTTTAGTAAGTGGAAACCCTTGGCGGAATTTCGTGTGGGGGCTAGTGCGCTTTTCAATCCCAATTATAAATACATTAATAATATTAACTCTTTACCTCCGTAATTACTTTTGTACATTCAGACGGAATTCTTCATTTTGCTAATTAGTATTTCATACCATATTATGATTAAGCTTCAAAAGCTTTGTTCTTTGTGATTAGAAAATGTTTTATTTGGTAGATAACTAAAGGGGAATGCAAACTCCTTCTATGTAACATAAAGTAAAAGTTTTAAAAATTAAATATTAATTTAATTTATAGATGTCAAATCAACGATGATATCGTCGATTAGGAGAGAAAGAGTTTATAAATCTAGAAGCGTGTCATATAAGTGAAGAACGGACTAGAAAACTAGTAGACTACATTAAGTCTCAGTTCCGTTAATTCTGTCTTTTATTAATTATGCATATTTGGCTGAATATTTCTTGACATGTTTGAGGCCCTGTGTGGCTAAACGGTTTTATACTGTCATAAACAGTAGGGGACGAATTAGTGCTTTGAAGGGGCAATAACTGCCGACACATTCATGGTGTGTCTCACTGTTGCGACCTTCTGATCACTCTGTTCGTCTGATGAACACGACACACCTGTCATTTAAGGTTATCTAAAGCACGAAAAACAATATCCTCCTCCCCACCCCCTCTTTTTGTTCCTATCGAACAAGGGCGTCGTCTTTACCTCTGGGGCAACCCAGCTACGCGATTCAACGGAGACAAATATAATAAGTGCTGTAGATGCAGCAAGTAGTAATCTCATTTTGGGCCTTTCTTGTGTGTAATTATAGACCCCAACCCCATTTCCTTTATGCTTAGCCTCGAGAGTACAAACAAGCAAAGTGTATAATGAGTGAATGCCCTTGCTTGGTGTATAGCATAATGAATGAATGCCCTTGTTGCTATTGGGTGAATGAAAGAACATAATTTGTCAAGTATTAAAAAAAAAGCCAAGATTACGGTTATGCTTTTCAGATAGAATATGCATCCTCCGTTTGGGACCCCTCAACTCAAGAAAACATTAAGAAACTGGAACACAAATTAGAGCAGTGAGATTCATAACAAATGAATATTCACATTTGACTAGAGTAACACCTTTAGTAAAATCACTAAATTTAGAAAGCCTTCAGGACAGAAGACTCAAAAGTAAAGTAGCAATTATACATAAAACACTGAACCATAATCTTCAAATACAAATCAAAATTGAATAAAATACTCTGAAAGACACAAAGATAAAAGCACACTCCTCGTCCCATATGCTAGGACAAATTTGTACAAATATTCCTTCTTCCCTAGTGCTATTAGAGCATGGAATGGGTTGCCTGAGCTAGCCAGGAAAACCAGTGACTTGGCAGAATTTAAGTCATTGGTTAATTTGCATGACTGAATGCATGACGCGTAGGACGTAATCATCTTCTTTTTTGAAGTAACGTCTGTATTATATAAGATAAGATTTAATTTTTTACCCTTAAAATATATACTTAAAATAAATGTAATTGACTTAATGAATATGTAGATATCTAGAACTTATTAATATATAAAATAAAATGTTATATAATTTAATCTTTATTGGTTTAAGTTCTTATCACAATCTTTTTTTTTTGGTTAGCCCAGATCTACAATCTGATGAAAGCTCTACATTCCATTAAATAAAAACTTTACAACCCGAAATAATAAAGTCTGCCAATATTTACAATATTTACATATACACGTATTTAGTAGCGTTTCATAAATCTAAGTAGCGAGCTACTTTTAAATAGCAAGAATAAATGACCCTTTCAATAGGCCTGTATTACATAAGCTGCAAGTCTGCATTCAAAGGCAACTACTATTAATCTGTAGGTTTCTTGATGATAAAGAGTTTGGAACTTAGCCAAATAATAGGATATTTTTTTTCTCTTTTTTTTTTTCAAGTAAATATTTTGTGTGTGTTCAAATCCTTCAAGAGAGAAAACAAAACAAAAAAAAAATATGAATGTTATGCTCCAAATGAAAGAACCGATTCATAAAGATACTTCAACCATAGCGTTGTAAAAATACAAAGTTTGTAGACTATGTAACTGGTTCTCAAATATTTGACTCTGTCAGACTAGATCGGCGTAACTCGTTGACTAGTGAACGTCAAAAGCTTCAAGGCGTCTGTACGGAGTCACTTAATGAGCTCTGTGTGTTGTATCAAGAGTCACTTAATGAACTCTGTGTGTTGTATCCACACTGCCTGGTCGTGCGGTTTGCGCGCTGGACTGTTGTTTGGATTTATCGATGGTCCCGGGTTCAAACCCTGCCCGCTTCCAACCCCCCGTCGTCCTGCGGGAGGTTTGGACTAGGAAGTAAACTATCTTCAACTCTGAAGGAACATCCGAAATATCTAAAACATTTTACAAACATATCCAAGAGTGCATAGCACTGGACCAGACAGCCAGATAGAGCAATCTATGCAGATGATAGCTATAGGACTGTGAAGACTCGTTGAATACTTCATCCTAGGACTCAAAGACAGAATTATTATAATTGTAATTTGAATAACCACTGCTAACCACTGTAAAAACAAAACAAACAAACCGTAAACTCTAACTCTATGGCCTCATCACAATGTCCTCAGGGCTCGCCAAGACCTTCCTTCAGGGAACAGTACCAGGATGACGAGGAGGAAGACAGAGGAAGCGATGGGAAAACAACTCAAAAAATGGACGGGCCTGGAAGTGAATGAAATTTTAACCAAAGAAAAAGGACAGGGAGGAATGTCTGTTAGTGTGTTGGACCGTAGGGGCACCACACAAGATTTGTCGACCGCCTTTCTCCATGCCTCTCTTGTCTTTTGCCTTGGATGGAACCTCTTTCAATGGCAGGCCCGTCCAATCTTTTATGTTTTATTCACATCGCTTTCTCTGTCCGCCTCTTCTTTTTCCTGGTACTGTTCCCTAAAGGAAGTTCTTTACAAGCCCGAAGACCTTGTAATATGGCCATAGAGTTTTACAAAAGTTTAAAAAACAACAACGAATATATAAATGTGTTAGTCAAATCACTATATAACTTACAAAGTATACTTTTATTCCCACGATATAAAAGATTCATTACTTTTAAAATATCAAATAAAAAAAAGACCCACCCTCTTCTCTTGACAACTCATATGAGAAATGGCCACACATTGTTTTTCTAATGTCGTATTTGTTTTTTCAAACCTTGTCATACATAAATATCTTTCTTTCAAACGTCTGTCACCAGCCTCATTATTAAAGTCAATAATGATTGGATTCTATTAATAACTAATTCACATGACTAGACGTGATTTTTTTTTTTCAAACTAGATTTCAACATCTAATGAAATGACTAAAGGTTAATTAGAAAATTCTAGCGCACATGCTTCACCCCAAGCGTAGATTTCCCATGGTTCCTCTTTTGTTCCATTCGTCATCATTTTTGGCCTTCAGATCACGTGGAATAATTGATGTCAAAGTTCACACAAATACAGTCGCGTCACCATGCATTCACTCCCCTTGTTTACTAGAAATTATATTTTGACAATTTCGCTTGCATTAACTCCCTTGTTCAGTAAGAAAAATATTTTGACATTTTTCTTTCCAGTACGCAGTGTAATAGGATCAGGGCTTATAGTGATAGGACCCAAGTATGCTAATGAGGCCGAGAAATATGTATGTCTTAGAAGGGCCTTAGGCTGATTTGACCGATTGCTCCAAATGGATCCCGCGCCTGGCAGGGGCCCCGCAATTTACTGTTAAGCTTATCACCATCAGTCATGTCTCTCGTCACAGGCTTCTAAAGATGTACCACTTAAATGGTTAACATATTTAGTGTAGGCCTATCTTATCTTATCTTATTTTCTCTTATCACTTACAGACGTTACTTCAAAAAACAAAAACAAAGAAGATTACGTCCTACGCGTGTTCCTAAGTCAATCTACTAGTCTTGCATGTTAATCAATGACTTAAATTCTGCCAAGTCATTGATTTTCCTGGCTGACTCATGCAACCCATTCCATGCTCTGAATATATCATTAAGAGACACTTCAAGACAGAAGACTTCAAAGTAAAGTAACAAATATGCATAAACACTAGAGCACTATTTACAAAAAAAAACAACAAAAACAAAACAACAACTACCAACAACACAAAAAAGCAACAACAAACAACCTAATAAAATATTCAGATAGACACAAGGATAAAGACACATTTTATCTGTTTTTAAGGCGATTAGCATGAGTTTCAGAAGATTGCAATAATTTAAGGAGATTTTCATGACTTTTTCGTATATTTAGCAATTTCAGGAGTATCTCATGTAGGCCCTACCCTTTAATAACAAGTTAAAATGGTTTAATCATATTTTATGTCTAAGGGTTTAATTTAATAATTTACACCTAGAATCTGCGCGGGGCCTATGAAAGTGCGGGGCCCACTGCGGCCGTATAGGTTGCAGTGGCGTAAGACCGGCCCTGGCGCTCTGAGCATGCTATAAGCATGAAAGTAGCGCTATATAAAAGCTATAATTTATTTTCTAACAAAACATCAATCAATACAAAAAAAAACAAGATTTTAATTAATAAGTGATAAATAATTATTTTTGCTTGATTGAGGAAAATGGAAATAAACCTTAAAATATTGAGGTATATGGCTGTAAATGTGCAGTTCATTCCCTTATATAAGCTTTGTTATTTTTTTAGGTATTTATTTTTAGATACTTGTTAGCATGGTGGATTAAAAAAAAATATTATTCTCAACGAAATCTTACATTTTGGGGCTCTAAATTGGGGTAACAATAACAATATTGACAAATTGAATGGTTATGTTGTTTTGGCAGATAGAACAAAATGTTTCAATAGTTTCATATTAGTGAACACACTCTGATAGTGTTTGCATGGATTATCTCATATGTGTTAATGTGTTTTTGTATGTGTGCTGTTTGTGTGTGTGTGTGTGTGTGCGCGTGTGAGAAGACATTTTGTAGGCGGATGTTTTTGTGCTGGTACACTTTCAAGTAGTGCTTTCAGTAGATTTTATCTTTTTTTTTCAATAAGAGTACAAAGGACAGAAACATTAAAGTATGCCGTGAATCATGGTTGAACTGTTTTTGTGTTTAATTTGACGAACTTGGTTGGAATGAGCCGTTGTCAATTTCAATTTTAGTGTGTGTGTGTGTGTGTGCGCGTGCGTGGCCGAGGCAGTTCGAAATTGTTAGTTAAAACAGTTGTAAATCTGTTTGTATGAGGAAATTGTATGCGAGAGTAGCGATTAACAGACGAGAGCTGAGCGGCTAAATTTAGCAGACGTGAGTAGACATTAAATCTAGCAGACGTAAGTAGCGATTTAATCTAGCAGACGAGCTTGGTGATTTAATCTAGCAGACGAGCTTTGTGACTTAATCTAGCAGACGAGATTAGTGATTTAATCTAGCAGACGAGATTAGTGATATAATTTATGCATAAATTCTAAGTTTTATTTAAAGAAAAAAAAAAGACTATATAATCAAATTTGATAGTGATCTGGACGAAACTCTGTCGTGCACGTGATCGATTCTCTTTAATGAGTGGCTGAGAGGCCAATACCGCTAACTACAGCTTGGCCACCTAATAATGGGGCTCGAGTTGGAATCCCGACTCTAGCTGTGTTGTGTTTGCTGAGTGCCTAAAGGCAGCACTGAAACCTTCTCCTAGATACCCCATTTCACATTGATTCACAGGAGAGATTGGACCATAGCTGTAAGCACGAAAGATATGTAAAAGCAATTTACACAAAACTTCATTAAGTTCGTTATCGATAGACCATTTGTTATAGAAGGCTTCAACACTGACCTGCAACATCACAACCTGTGGGCAGTTTAGACCAATAGCTCGTTGCCTCGTCGTAGAGACCTGTGACGTCTAAACTGCCCACAGGTTGTGACGTTGCAGGTCAGTGTTGAAGCCTTCTATAACGATTGGTCTCGGTTATCGCAATTAGTTTCTTGTCTTCAATCTCAGCTGACGTCTGCTAGCAATAAACCTTGGAGATCTAAGAAGACATTGCCGAGACCGGGTATAACAAAAAACTGGAGCAAAAGTTTGACTTCACACGGAACAATTCATTAAATAATGAAATGGAGAAAAAGAAGAAAAAAAAAAGTCCGATTATACAACGCTCTCGAGTAACAGGAGATACTCGTACCGTTTAGCAGGTCATAAAAAGTTTCTCACTGACTATCGATAAAACTGACATGGCGCAAGGCCAGCAAATTCAAGGCCGGCCTTACCAATTGCGGGGTCCCTCTTCAATTTTTTTTTAACAGTAACAACTATTACTATTAATCAGATCATTATATCATCATGTAGGACTATTATACAACATGCTTAGGAAGCAACGTTAAAGTTACGTCAATCATTCGGTACTCAAAATATCTTAACCCTTTAAGTCCTATTTCTTTGAAAGTCTGTGACAAGAGCCATGACTGATAGTGCTATTCTTAATGTAAAATTGCGGGACCCCTGCCAGGCGAGGGACCCAAAAATTGGAACAATCGGTCCAATCGTCATAAAACAAATGCTTCCTTATTTAAACTGACGTAATTCACATGCCTATGGGTTCAAATTTCAGTAAGCCCCCAGCCCACGACTCAGTCATTATATAACATTGCGTTATCCTTACATTTTGGGGGGGGGGGGGGGCGGGCTTCTTGCCTCTTTTTTGGCTACTCCGTCCTCATACCGCTGATATTAATTTTTCAATAAAGTATCGGGGAGGTTGCAGGGGGCCGGCCTTGGGTATAAGCAAACTAGGCAGCCCCCAAGGCCTCCGATTGGTGGGGGCCTCGCGCAATATATTCTTTAATAATCTAGAGTAGAAATCGCGAAAGTTTCATCAATGTTATTGTTGGAGTGCACTAGGTTTTGAATAATCTGCATAATTTTTTTTTAAATTTGGGGCCTCCATTTATCTAAGGGCCGGCCCTGGTTGAAGAGATAGTATCTCGAAAGGTTAGACAAAGAGAGTACAAAAAGCTTACTATGTGTGAATTATATAGGCCCAACAGTGTTTTTAAAAATGAGTTCTTAACAATTTGAATATAGTGAAGAAGAGGCTGATTTTTGTGCTAACACTGTAACAGTTGACCTTTACATTGTCTGACCTATAGGTAGCAAGAGCTGAAAGGGGTGCTTTACTTTGAAAACAAAACAAAAATCACTTTCGGACAATTTGACCACTATTTTTTCAATTTCCATTATTTCAACGGCGTCGTCGAGAGATAAGATTAAAAACAACACAACTTTCGGCTTCGATTATAAGAATGGTTGTCAACTCAGCGTATACTGATGACGTCATTCACGTAACAAGTACGAAGTTAAGACTACTCCAATTACTCTTGTCTACACCTTCTTTTTTTTTTTTAACAATTCCTCCTTTCATCTTGTAAATTCTTCATGGGATCAGGAATCATCAAAAACTTGGACGCAGATCTCGTAAATGGCTCTAACAATTGGCTAATTAGCGACACAGGGAAAACTCTGCTTTGACAGTCATTTTTTTTTTTCAAAATATAATCCTCTTAAATTAAATTTAGTCTAGATCACTATCTTGAACACGTCAGTCGAAATAGAAGCTTATATTCACTAAGGCAGGGGTTCTCAACCTGTGGGTAGCGACCCCCTTGGAGGTCGATTGACGATTAGCCAGGGGTCGCCTAAGACCATCGAAAATATGGATTGTTTTTGTCTATTCTTCTTTTGCTGTGTGTGTGGGGAGAGGGGGGGGTCGCGGCCGAGTGGGGGATTCTAAAAAAGGGGTCGCCGAGCTTAAAAGGTTGAGAACCGCTGCACTAAGGAGTCAAACAAATAGCCGTTCAAGAATTGCGCATCGTCTTATGAAGAATTCAGTCTAGGCTTCTGTCATTTTATGTTTGTCAGTCTGGATCTATGTCATCAAACTGGGAGTAGATTTATACAAGGGCGTAGCCAGGATATTTTTTGGGGGGGGATTAGGGGCTGGTTGATAAATGTTCCTTTTTCATCTATCAATCATTAGTTATTAAGAGCAAAGTGAAAACTGGCGCACAGGTTGCTGAGGAAAAGAGAACAACGCTGGCAGAAGAAAAACGCCAGAGAAGAAAAGCAAGGCTCACGACACTAGCTCCATCTGGAATAACCTGCCCAGTGTGCAGCCGAAGATTCCGGGGTCACATTGGGTCTCACCAGCCACATGAGGAGGCATAAAACCCATGTGCAAAGCCCTCAGCCCCCCCCCCCCCCCGATGACAAAGTGGTCATCATCGAACCACGATGGACGAACTATAATAATAATATTATGATAAGAGCAAAGTAGGCCTAATCTTCTTGTAAAAAGTCGCCAACTTCAGAGTTTGAGTTTAGGCACATTGGCATACAATTCAGAAAAGAGGAATTGTATTATTTTTTTTTGGAACATATTTTTTTATGTTACTTATTAACTTTGATGTTGAAGATCCTCTAGGCGGGGCTAATCGGATACATGACAGGCTGAGCAGGAGGCAAAGCAACAACCACTTCGCTTTAAGCTAAACAACTGTATTTAAATAAAAGCCAAGGGCCCATCGATTAAGGTGTGCAACAATGGTGGGCAGCTTTTTCTTGTGTGTGTGTGTAAAGAATTGTACTCTATATAGGTGTGTTTAATAGGTATGGGATACTTTTTTTAAAATACGAATTACAGTTAGATGCACCTCCTCACTGGTTTCTCGTTCTATTTTTATTTTGTTATGTAAGTGTAATGTCTTTTACACAACTGAGATCAAAGTTACTGTCTGGGAATGATAATGTTGAAGGTGTCTGCAATAAATAACCAACGTTTATTGTCTTTATTTAGGTCTTCCTCGTATTCAAACAAGGGCTTTAACTCTGACATTTACTGCTTTTGTTAACTTTAAGTACTTAAGATATTCCTTTTAGTCTATTATGTCTTTTATATTTCACAGGCTAACACATTGACATATACAGGGACTTAAGATTCAGTTCAATACATTGGCCTGCATAGAAAGAAATAGATACGAGAACACAAAGCCTGTGAAGATGAGTCTTCTAGGGCGACGAAAGATAGTATTCGCCTGCTTTTTATTCGTTGGCTGCCTTCAAGTAAGTCTCCATTGTTTCTTCATACCTATTGTTTCAGGTCATGTCCGGGTAGTTAATTAAATGCAAGATGGCGATCCAAAGCTGGAAGACTAAGATTTCAGCATATTGGCGGAAAAACTATGCATAGCTAGGTTTTTTGGCGTATCCCGAGTGTTGATAAGCTAGGTTTTTTTTTTTAACTGCAGAAACAAAATTTTGTAAGCTCTTCTATTTATAGCACAAATATGGCGACAGCATGACGTAAAGCTTATTTTAAAAACAAATGTGCAATTAGCGGTATCAAAAGGAGATTTGGCGCGAAGGTTAACTGCCACGCATTGAGACAGTGTTCACTCTTTCTCTCCTAACCGACGATAGAAACGTTGATTCCATCAGAATGTGGTAAATAATTACGGAGAGTTTAAATTATAAATAATTTATTTTTTACTTAGTTGGCTTTAGTGAAATTTTAATTTGGCGTCTTTGACATTGTTTAGTTTCCCGAACTACTGGAATATTTAACTAGTAAGCCACAATGTGAATTCATCAACGGCCTCCTTCGGTCGTGAAACGACTATGGTTCATCTCGAATCTCGATGATGATGAAGCCACAACGTGGATTAGTCTCTCTAAAAAAAGTGTTCCGCTAAATACTCTAAACGTGCGGAGTGTTCCGTTAAGGAAAAAGTTTGGGAATCACTGCATTAGAAAAAGGAGACGGACGATTAAAAATGACACCTTGCGGACAACGGCTTTATGTGCATCAGATGTGGCTAAATATGTAGGTCATCTATGAAGCGAAAGGAAATATCTTCAACAAAAAAAGCAACAAAAAAAAACTTTTAAGAGATAATTTTAAATCTGGGAGAATGTATTGAAGACCAGAAGAGAGAGAGAGAGAGAAAGAAAGACACGAAGGAGAGAAAGAAAGAGTGAAGGGAAGAAAGAGAAGGAAAGAGATAACTAACGAGAGAAAGAGAATGAAAGAAAGAAAGATGTCTGTGGCTTAGAAGGAGAGAGAATGAAAGATAAAGAGTGAGACATATAAACACAGAGAGAGAGAATGAAAGAGAAAGAGTGAGACATATAAACACAGAGAGAGAGAATGAAAGATAAAGAGTGAGACATATAAACACAGAGAGAGAGAATGAAAGAGAAAGAGTGAGACATATAAACACAGAGAAAGAGAGAGAGAATGAAAGAGAAAGAGTGAGACATATAAACACAGAGAAAGAGGGAGAGAGAGAGAATGAAAGAGTTCGATTGAGAGAAAGAAAGGAATATAAAAAAAATGAGAGTGAGAAAGAAAAAAAAAAGAGGCAGAGCTATGAATATGAAGCAAAGTACCTCACATAGTAACGTATCCCAAGCAGTAGTGTCTGCTGGTAGCGCCCCCCCCCCCCCCCCCAGCCCCAATCAGTCGTGACCTTAGTCTGTAACAGAGAGTTATTTCCCCATTAGTTTCTGTAAATATTGTCAAAAGTGGGATTTTTTTTTTTTTGACTGGAGAAAAAAACGTCAAGAAAAGACACGGGATGTGACTGGGGGCGCTGTTGCTCAGACTAGTGAATGGAAGGGGTCTACGCTTAACCTTCACTTTCCAATAAAGGTTCTTCAATATATGTCAAATAAAGGGGGGGGGGGGGGGGAGAGGGGAAAGGGGAAGCGCAGGCGATTTAGTTTTTTTTTTTTCTTTCTAATAAAGATAATTTTTTTGCGACACATGAACGGACATTCGAGGTACTCGCTTCTGTCCGATGCACATCATTTCGAGATTCACTGCGCCTTCAATGTTGAATCCCAAAATGTTAACCAAAGCATCTCTGCTTATTACGAATCGGGTTAGAGATGGTCGTAAATTTCAAGTTATTGCTATTAATTGGTTGCAATGGAGACCCACATGTTGCAATAATAATCTTGCAACCTAGTTCTTAATGCTCTTATTGGGTTAAGAGATTTGCTTTTTTTTTTGTTTTCAATTTTTTCCTTTAAAAAAAGGTGGAAAATCTTCAAAAGTTGGCAGGTGGCATTAAAAAATTTATTTCAAGAAAAAAATCCGCTCATAGTTTATGGTTGATAGAGCGTAACGTTGACAGTGAATGTCATGGGTTCGATCCCCAAACTGATATTTTTTTTTTACAAAGCTTATATCAACTCACTCTGTCTGTCCGTCTGTCTGGTAAAAAGTTTGTACGTGTTTTTCCTCCCATTTCTCATTCTCGGATCAAGTTAAAACTTTGCCCAATGATTCATGGACCCTGTCTTTCTCTCTCCCTTCTTTCTGAGGTCCCTAAAATGTTCTTATTTCAATGGCAAAGAGCGCACCTCAAATCTTACAACTCCTTGGACTAGTCAAACAAAACCCATTAACCGGCTTTTCAAGTTTTCTAAAAAACAACAACCAAGACAAAAAACAACGAGACTCTCATTTAAATAACTTTACATAATTTCGAAATATCCTTCTCCACCCCCGAGCGTTTTTCTATTTAATCACGCCCTCTTACACGCACACACACATACACTGAAATTGTTATTTTAAATAGTGAATTTGCCTAAACCTATTTTGAGACTAAATGGTCTGAAAAATTAAAGCGTGAAAATTAAAAGAAGATAAGAATTTTAGTCCACTTGTAACAGCCCATGGCACGTGTCAGAATATTAATTAATATACTTTGAGAAATGCGAAACAACGTTATATATATATATATATCTCCCTTTTATTCGTTAAATTACATTTACATTATTACGTTTTTCAGTGAGGGAATATTAATTATTATACTTTGAAAAATGCGAAACAACGTTATCTCTCTCTCTCTCTCCCTTTTATTCGTTAAATGTTGTGTTGTAAGTTTTAAGACTTCGAAACCACTTGTGTTCCATTGGAAGAGATAATTTATGGGCTGTCCCCTCCACCTCTCAAAGAAATAATTTTTAAAGCGACATTTTTTAAAATTATATACAAATTATATACAAATGCTCCTTCTTCCCTCGTAGTCCTACCGTTAAATCATGGAATGGGTTGCCTGAGTCAGCCAGGAAAACCAACGACTTAGCAGAGTTTAAATCACGGATTAACATACATGACTAGAAAAGATAACATCATATTTATTCATGCATTTAATTTAAAAATAAAATAAAATAAGCCACGCTTACTTCCTAAACAAAGCATAAAGTATAAAGTTTAAACTTAAGCTACTGGTGAATTCTTGTAAAGGCACATTTTCGAATACTAATATTGATAATAATCTTTGTTTTCCTTGAGGAAATGTTTCTTACTCTGGTGCATTACACATAACAAACACTACAAGCACACAAAACAGAGGATCATTAAAGCTATTATATCATATATGATCTTATTCTTTCTTAACTTAAGTCTATTTTTTAAACCATGCCAGTGGTGTACAAGTCGACTTAGAGTATTCTATTCATGCAGTATTGCATGCATACATTCACGATCATACGAGACCTCTAAAACTTGCCTGTATCAAGGCCTATCCGTTAGTCTATCAAGTTATTTACTCCCCATTTTATTTTTAATTTAATTTTATGGTTGTTTAACACATGAAGACTTCCTTGTTTTAATCTTTAGCCTGAAAAGAAAAGTCAAAATCGTGCATTTTAGAAATGAAAAGAATTTGTTAAAAATTTAGACACAAAAATTATCTTTGGCTTGTTTTTGTTTTTGTAGACCTACTTGTCACTACTTATCCACTTCCGGATTGGAAATGTACCCCACTGGAGCTTAAGATTCGTTTATACTGATAACGTTTGATATTTTCAATAGACGTAGTAAGCCAGTGTTTCAAGACGAAACGATGTAGACTACACCTACAGAAAAGTTTTTTTGATGTTTGTTTTTGCACCATCTACAACAGAGGTTCTCAACCTTTTAAGCTCGGCGAGCCCTTTTTACAATCCCCCACTCTGCCGCGACCCCCCCTCCAACGCACACACATACATCAATAGAAGAGTAGACAACAACAATCCATATTTTCGATGGTCTCAGGCGACCCCTGGCAAATCGTCAATCGACCCCCAAGGGGGTCGCGACCCACAGGTTGAGAACCCCTGATCTACAAGAAACTTGATAGTCTGTTGTGTGACGACCATGTCAACATGCCTGACGTACATGAGATGTGGGTGTTACCTAAGCATGCTAGAAACCTGGGGCGGGGCCTGTGAGCTATTTGACCTGAAGTTGAAAATAGCGAGAACTTTAGTTGGAAAATGTGCAGGTGATTTAACTCTTTCTCTCCTAATCGACGATACCATCGTTGATTTAACCTCATTAAATTTAACTAATGTTTAATTTTATAAACCTGACCTTGTGTTATATAAAAGGCGCATGCATTTCCCTTTAACTCTATGCCAAATACAACATTTTCTGATAACAAACAACAAAACTATTGAAGCCTAATCATAACAGGGGAGGGGGGGGGATGGTAACGAGCAAAAAGAATTCCTTCGAAAAGTGGAAAAATAATTACGGAGAGAAAGAGTTAAAAGCATTAAGAGTGCAGGGAAAAACAACAGCTCACAACAAAAATAGTAACCAGACGTCCGGCAAAAAGGAGGACATGAGATCGTGACTTCGGTGGGACAGGCAGTGGTCTAATGTGTAAAAATGCCCGGCTCTCTCTGTGTTTACTGCAAAGGCATATTATCCAGCTGGTGGCGCGGTGGCTGAGTGGTTAAGCGCTTGGCTTCTTAACCTGGGGTCCTGGGTTCGAATCTCGGTGAAGACTGAGATTTTGAAATTCGGACTTTTTAAGACGCCCCTGTGTCCACCCAGCTCCAGACAGACCTGACTTAGGGAAAGTAAAGGCGGTTGGTCGTTGTGTTGGCCACATGACACCCTTCTCGTTAACCGATGGTCAAAGAAATAGATGACCTTAACATCATCTGCCCCCATATGTTGCAAGGTCTGAATCGAATTTCCCTCAGTCTTTTTTATTTGCTGGTTTAAATGCACAAACTGACTTATAAATGATGTCAATATATTGCCATGCATACATTACCTAAACGAAAATGAGTAGTGATGTATACGATGTTTAGTTGTTTGACCAGGGGGGGCCTACTGCAATTGAAAATTATTTGAATGATAGACATTTTCATTTACATTATGAGAAGCCCCTTTCGTAAAAAAATGGTGTTGTTGAAACCTGTTATATCGGTGCTCTCAAGAGTTGTGAATTTTTACAAAGCTTATATTGAGTCATCGTCTGTCTGTCTGTCTGGGTGGAATCTTTTGCACGTTATTTCTCCCCCTTTCCATTCTGTGATAAAATTGATACCAAGCATAATTATTCATTGTCGATGTCAACAAATTAATCTATAAAAAGAATTTACCAATTACTTAATCAATTAGTCGTAATTAATTAATGTTGTTTTTTTGTAGAAAATGTAGTCAGCTGAGGGGGGATAAGCCTTGTGTAGATGATCAGGTCGTTCGTAACAATGTTAAACTATCGATTTGTTAGTCTATAAAACCTCGAGCAACTTTAAAGAAAAACAAAAAGCTTACGGATACCTTCTCCCAGATACCCCCTCCCCAAACCCTAACATTGTCCACAAAAGGGATTGGATCGTAGCGTACTGAGAATGCTATAAACAAATAACTGACGCGTTTTCACTCAACATAAGCCTTTTTTTTTTTTTAAAGCAGTTGTTGTATTCTCTTTAGTTTTACAGCCAATGATCGAGCAACATATTTCATCCATTACATTGCGATTTTAAATTTTAAAGTTTTCTTTTTTTTTTTTTTTGGTTTGCCTTAAATTTGTAAGGTTTCGTCACTCTCTCTGTCCACATCTGAGAGTGCTGTTATCGGGCAACCCTACACTAACCCCAAAATGGAGGTCTCCATATGACATGTGTCTTGAGCAAGTTACTGTACGGTAGTGAGTCATGGACCACCTACGCCAAGAAAGAGTGAAAAATACATTAATTTCACTTGCGCTGCCTCCGAAGGATCCTGAAATCACGTGGCAAGAAAAACTGTGTAAAAAGAGATACTCGCTTGGACGGGTTTCAACAGCTTCTTTCCCATCCCCAGACAACGCCTCCTTCGCTGGCTTCGTCATGTCCGCCGGATGTATCCCAAAAGTCTTTCTTTATGTACAACTCGCGATGCGCACAAGAAAAATCGGCTGTTCCCACCACAGATATGCGAAAGTAATCAAACAGTGGACATCGATGATATGCAGCTTTGAATACTCCATGTCACAGACCCTTTAGTTCAGAGGACCAAAAAAGTAAAGCAGTAATAATACACTAAACCATAATTTAAAAATACAAAACCTAATAAATACTCAGAAAGACACAAAGACACATTTCTTATTCCATACGCTGGGACAAATTCATAGCGCCTCTTCTTCCCTAGCCTAGTGTCATTACAGAATGGAATGGGTTGCCCGACACATCCAGGAAAACAAATGACTTGGCAGATTTTAAGTCACTGACTAGCATGCGTTACTACACTAACAAGGGATACGCGTAGGACGTAATTATCTTCTCTTATGAAGTAACGTCTGTAATTTATAAGATAAGAATACACAATTTAGCACGATCTTGTTTTGATGGTCCGGTGTCTTTGAAAATGTGTATGCGTCACGTCAATGATCAACACAGCTCCATCACTTTTATTTACTAGACCGTCAAGACCTATATATCTACAAATAGGTCACTCTATGTCTATGAGCTATGGATCAATACAACCGTCTTAGTTAGATTCACTAGTTTGAATTGTTTCTAAGCAAACTAAACTTCTATGGCCATATTAAGATCCTGTTGGCTCGCAATTAAGACCTTCCTTCGGGGAACAGTACCGGGAAAAAGAAGAAGAGGCAGACAGAGACAGCGATGGGAAGACAACGTAAATGAATGGAAGGGCCTGCCATGGAGAGAGATTCTGTGATTCTCTCCAAGGAAAAAGACAGAGGCATGGAGATGAACGGTCAACAGATCTTGTGTGGTGCCACAACGGTCCAACGTGAAGGTGAAGCCAAACTAAGTTGTTGAGTAAAAAAAACGCAATGACCTACCAATGTGACTTCTTGTAGCTAAAGCAAACAAGATTATTTTGTTCTGGGTGAACACTGAATGACATGGCCATTGACTCCATTGAGTTGAATCATTGAGTTCAAAACTTAAAACATGGATAAATATCTTGATGCACCCACTAGGACCAGAACAAATCCAGTGTTGATGAGCCTGGGGTAACATATAGGTTCAGAATGCAAAGATCATGTAGGCTATCTACTATCTCTCTTTGACGTTTAAGTAAACTTAGAAGAAGTCTTGCATTGTTTATATTGTTTATATTTACAACAGCGAAAATCACCCAAAGTAGGTTATTATATAGGCTAGTTATATGTACTGTCGATATAGTCTAAATTCTATCTAGATCTAGTCCTATTGTAATTATTATATATATTTTTTTAAATTTCAGGATGTTTTAGGATCTGGTCAGATTGAGGTCAAATTTTCAAGTTACTCAGACTCGTGTCGAGAAGACTGGGATACAAACAAATGCGACCCCAAGTTTTCTTTCTGCTACGGACGACCACAAAATACGTAAGTCGAAACGAAACATGAATAAATGTATATACCACATTCACTTAATCACGAATTTACATACATGACTAGATTGACACCCTAGCCCTAGGCAGTCTAGGCACAATAAGACTGAAGACTAGAAAGTAGAAATATAACAGGCTGCTTGAATTAAAAAAACAATCTATGACTATGACAAGTTAGTAGATCTATAACCTAGCAGAGTTTAAGTCTCTTAATTAACATGTCAATTGCACCTACTGTGACCTAGATCTATCAAAATTCAACAAATTTTCATCTAACCCTTGAACCTTCCCTAACCTTTAAAACTAGATCTAGAGTCTAGAGTCTACGTCTAGATCTAGATTCTAAGTGACTTAAATAGCCATTGATTCTGGTCACAAATCATTGCAGACAATAAAAAAATGAATTTACAGCTCTCACCATTGATTTGTTGTACTTGATTCTGTGCTGAGAGTCTCTCTCTTTCTCTCTCTCTATATATATACATACCTAAGGTCTATAACAGATTTTTGTTTATGATAGACTAGTTTATGGAATTTATGTGGATATAGTTTGTAAGACTCATTATACTATTTATACTGACATGTTCTTTTTCAGTCCATTTACTAATGGAGGTTGTCAATATCTTTTGAAAGGAGAAACTGGTCATTGGCAAGATACAAACTATATAGTTTTCAACTCAGACATGAAAGGTGTTCCTAATCCATTGATTGCATCAGTTAACAAATTTGAGGTACATAACTGTGCTGGCCTTTATGTTACTAACTCTCAAAAGCAATGAATAATTTAGATCTAATTAGACACTTTGTCAGCATGCTTAGTCTATAGATTTTAGTTTTATTAAATCTCAATGATCAGCCTCTTTTGTTACACTGAAATATGATATCCTATGAAATAACCCGGAGTGCAGTGATTTAACAGTTAAACGCTTGGCTTCCAAACTTGGGGTCCTGGGTTCGAATCTCGATGAAGATTGGGATTTTGAATTTTGGGATTTTTTAGGGCACCCCTGATTCCACCCAACTCAACCTGACATTAGTTGGGGAAAGTATAGGTGGTTGGCTGTTGTGCTGTTGTTTCCAAGAAGAGCTGCTAGTAAAATCAATTTTTCTTTTCTGTATTCACTGTGGGATTAATTCATGTGAAGGTCTACTAATTCACTCCAATTGTTCATGGAAAACCTAGGGTCTGGCCTCGTGTTCTGTGGAACACAGTTTGAGAAACACTGCCCTAAACCATAACTTACAAATACAAAAAATACAACATAATCAAATACTATGAAAGACACAATTTAAAGATAAAGATACAATTATTATTCCATATGCAAGGACACATTTTTTACAAGTGCTCTTCTTCCCTAGTGCCATAATAACATGGTATAGGTTGCTTGAATCAGCCATGATAACCAATGACTTGGCAGAGTTTAAGTCTATAATTAACATACATGTCTAGTTTAACTTATGTCTATAATTAACATAGGCCTTACTTGTATCTATATAGTTTAACTTAAGTCTATAATTAACATACATGTCTAGTTTATCTTAAGTCTATAATTAACCTACATGTCTAGTTTAACCTCTCCATATGCTTAGTGGGAAGCGTGGTCGAGAGGCTAAGTGCGCTTGAACTTGGCTTGTCTTGGCTACCTAGAAGGGGCTCGAGGTTCGACATCCGACTCGGGCAGAGTTGCGTTTACTGAGCGCCTAAAGGCAGCACGGAAAACCAACTCCTAGATACCCCCTCCCCCCACTGGTCCACAAATGAGATTGGACCAAAGCGTTCTGAGCATGCTTTAAGCATGAAAGTAGCGCTATATAAAAGCTCTAATAATAATAAAAATAGGATGTAATTAATTTTTTGCTAATAAGGAATGTTTGTAATTTATAAGACCAATACTTGTAGGCCTACTTTTTAACTCTTAATACCCTACTCTTAATAATAGCTTATTATGACACCTGCTTATGGTACGGCTTATGTTATATTTCAATTTTAGGATATATTCTCCATTATAATAATATTTATAGAAGTAAATACAAACTGTTTGGTTCCTTCGACTTCCTTGTTATCTATGTTGTGCACACATGTGTTGGTCTTAGAGTTAATCCAAAACATATATTAATTAAAACACATTATACTTGTTTAACTGGCCTAATTGTATGTTTTTGCTTCTAAGCAACCTCAGGTTTGCACCGAATTTAATGAATGTATAAACTATTTTAAATGATATTAAGAATAGTATTGTTTATTCATTCTATAATTTTTAATAAGGTAGAATTGTAAGTCTTAATTATCTTAAAAAGTTTAACCCCAAATATCTTTGATTTATTACACCCAGATTAGGTGTCTAGTGTTTCTTGTTTCTTAAAATCTATTCAAATAATGGATCTGAGCATCATCTTTCCCCAGGATTCCAGTGTGACCCTTGCAGTAAAGGTCAGAGATGATGACATCTTTGAAGATGACTATCTGACTACCATAACTGCTAGTTTAAGTCCTGTGTATAGGTCAAAGGAAGAGTCACAGTGGAGCAGTTCTTTAACCATGAGCCAAGGCAATTACAGGTAGGAAATAGCACAGGATTTCTACTTTCAATTAGCTGATTTTAAAACATACCTCGTAGTCAGAGATGCTTAGCCATGTTAGGCCCATCTGGTCCTGAGGTCAAAAAACAAATTATCCATAATAATTTGAAACTTAATTATAAAAAACCCTGTTAATTTATAATGAGTGTTTTTTAATTTTTTTTCCTTGACAAAAGATAACATACATACCTAGTTATGCACACTCAAATACAAAGTTATGACATTTTTTGCTACACATAGTCCTAAAAATTATTATGATTATGGGTCAATAGAAAGTAAAGTTCCCCTTTCAGGCCGTGCAATCTATAGGGTAGATGATGTAAAGGTCATCTGTTTCTGTGGTACAGGGTTAACAAGGGTGTCATGTGGCCAGCACAATGACCAACAGCCTTTACTTTTCCCCAACTAATGTCAGGTACCCATTAGAGCTGGGTGGACTTGGAGGTGCCCTCAGGATCCCAAAATTAAAAACCCAGTCTTCACAAAGTTCCAAAGCCTTTACTTTGCTTTATCACTCAGCCACTGTGCCTCTTATGAGTCAATGACTGTCAAGATTTTTATAATTCTAGATTGGCTCAATACTTGTAACATCAGTTTGTGCTGTTCTTCATTGCTTAACAAGAATATTATTATTTATTTTTTTGAACCCCCAACTCAACATTCCATTGGCTGTCTTGACCTTTAATTCCCATCATCCCTTTCTCTTGCACTATTTCACTCTTTCTCCTCCACTCTGCTTATCTTTTTGTGTCTTTTCACTGTTAGACTAGGAACTTGACTGGTCTTGCAAATTAGAGCATATAATACAGTTTCCAAGATCATTACCAATCCAAAATATATTTCCCATCATTCATTGTGCTAACTTCCTCTGATTCATACCCAGGATGACCTACCAGTTCCGCATGTTCTGTGATGCCTACTACTACACAACGTCCTGTAGTGTCTATTGTAAGCAGCAGGACTCCAGTTCTGGCCACTACACATGTGACCCTTCAACAGGTTCCAAGTTGTGCCTGAAAGGTATGCCATTAAGGCAATTCATTAAATTGTTTCTATTATTAGTGTAATTGATGATCAGCCCAGAAACTCTTCTTTAACTATTAGAGTAAAACAGATGTAATTGAGACTTAACATGTCTAAATTTACGTACCTTGGTCTTAAAGAATATGATGATAGATTTTTGTCTTACAAAACCCACAATTTACATGGAAATAAGTGTAAAAAACAAACTTACAGTTCATGGGGAAAAAAAAAGAAAAAAAGTAATTTTTAATTAGTAGTAAGATAATAAGAATAGCTAGATCTATGTAGTCTACTAGGCCTACATGTCCTTATATCATTATTGTTGTAAGATCTTTATAATACATCTTTATTTTAAGACCTGGGTCATCTAGGCTGTTAATCATTTAGAGCAGCGGTTCTCAACCTTTTATGCTCTTCGACCCCTTTTACAATCCTCCATTTAGCCGTGACTCCCCCCCCCCCCCCGGCACACACACACACAGCAATAGACAATAACAATCCATCTTTTCAATGGTCTTTGGCGACCCCTGGCTAATCAACAATCGACCCCCAAGGGGGTCGCGACCCACAGGTTGAGAACCCCTGATTTAGAGTTTGGAGCTAATCTTTCACTTGGTTTTGTATCTTTAGGCTGGAAGGGCCCTAACTGCGCTGATGATATAAACGAATGTGAACAAGGCTTTTGTGTACGAGGAGAGTGCAGGAACTTGCCTGGTGATGTCCAGTGTATTTGTCCAGCAAACTACACAGGTGAGACTATCTGTTCAAAAAGATGTGCTTGTGAGACTTGGTTTATGTCCAGTGTGTCTGTCCAGAAAGCTGTACATGTGATCCTTGCTATATTATACTTATATATTGTATGTGGTGCCAAATAATATCCTAATATATATATATATATATATATATATATATAATATATATATATATATATTCTTGACTTAGACTATTCTCTCCACTTCAAATGAGCAGGCATAAAAGATTTTGGCTATTCACTTTTACCTTCACCTATCCCTTAGCCTGTAGAACCATGGGGCTTCAAACAAGATCTGTCGACCATCTTTCTCTATTCCTTTCTGTCTTTTGCCTTGGATAGAATTTCATTCAATGACAGGCCTGTCCATTACTTCACATTGTCTTTCCATCGCTTTCTCTGTTTGCCTCTTCTTCTTTTTCCTGGTACTGTTCCCTGAAGGAAGGACTTTTTGAATTCTAAGGACCATGTCTGAAGAGTATAACTTAGTGTTTTTTGACCATTACTAGATTTATATATGCTATTTTATATATAGAAAGTACGACCAGGCATTAAAAAGAAAAAAAGTTAATGTGTTAACCTTAGTAAAGATTTAAACACAACAAGTCATTCATTTTCCTTATTGCTTCAGGAAAAATACTCAATGACACATGGGAAGTTAGACTACTTGTATGATATTGTCCTAGGATGTAGATTATAAAATGTGCCTTTATCTTTGTATCTTTCATTTTTCATTTGCTTTAATTGGGGGGGGGGGGGGGGGTGAGGTAAATAAATAGCTGAAAAAGTTAATACACCAAATACTATCTTAATCTTGTGTGAACTGTATAGGACTGGTTTAATCTACCTTAGCAATGTTCATTTACACTTGTACACATTTTTATTTATGTTTTATTTTTTTGTTCATTAAAATTGGATGACTAGGTAAAGACTGTTCTGAATTGATCAACCCCTGCAAGTCTTCACCTTGTCTCAATGGAGGTACCTGTTTTGCTCATAGCTCACAGTTCACGTACTTATGCACCTGCAAGGACGGCTGGCAGGGTAAGAACTGTGAGTCAAGAGTTGACCCATGCAGCAAGTCTCCTTGCTCTAACGGTGGCACCTGCACATCCCAGTAAGTCAAAAACACCCATTGTCTTGTTTGTTTTTAAAGAAGTAACTAAGAACTGTACATTGATTATGCTTTCTTAAATCTGTAATCACTTATTTAAACCTTTCTTATTTATTGGTTCATCGTAAAAACTATAATAGTACTTTGGAAAAAAAAATTTCTTCAATGTACAATATTGCTATTGTAGTTTGCTTTTTGTAGGCCAGTAATGGACAAAAATGTCTTTGTTTATTTTTAAATCCGGGTTAGCTGTCATTGAAGTTAAAAAAGTGAAGTTCCCCTTTTAGACCATGTGATCTAAAGGGCAGATAATGTAAAGGTCATCTGTTTCTGTGGCCCAGGATTAACGAAGGTGTCATGTGGCCAGCACCACAACGACCAACCGCCTTTACTTTTCCCTTATTAATGTCAGGTACCCATTAGAGCTGTGTGGACTCAGAAACCCCCAAGATCTAGAAATGAAAAATCCCAGTCTTACTAGGATTCGAACTTGAGACCCCTGGTTCAGTAGCTAAACCCTTAACCACTCAGCCACAGTGCCTCCGTTAGCTTTTCATTACAGCTTGATATTAAGGCATAACTTATTTTCTTGTATTTTTTATAGGCCAGGGGCAACATCATATGAATGTCTGTGTAGAGAGCCATACTATGGAGCCAATTGTCTTCAGGTTCTTACCACAACAACATCAACTACAACAACAACTACAACAACAACAACAGAAGTGCCAAGTAATTATTTAACTTGTTTCTACTAGTGGTTTTAAGTTCTGTAATGTACTAGTTTAGAGAGTAGGTTAGTTTTGTTAGTTAAATATATTGTGTATAGTTTTAGCGACGGTAAAAGTAATGACGTAGTAAGACAGACTAATGACGTGGTAGACTTAGGCGAACAAGAGACCAACATGGCGTTATGTTAGAAGTAGGCTGTTTTGAATAGTAATTGAATAGTAGTTAGTTATAGCGACGTTTTAGAAAGACTGGACGGATTTCCCAGTGCTTAATAAAGTCTCATTTTATAGAACTGAATGTTGTTATCAAGTCTATCTATTTTGTAATGTTCTGTGGCTAATGTTAAAGTAATAATTGCACAACATGAAGTCAGATTAGATTAGCCCACAACAGTTCTCAACATTTTACATAAAAATGATTTTATTATTCACATTGAATGTTATAACTTTTACTCTTGCTACATTTTTTTATGAAAGTTTATTTTTTTATAATTAAAATTAAAGTTTCATTATTAAAAAGTAATCAAAATGTTTATTATAACTTTTTTTTTTTTTAAAGTTTTGTCAGGATTTACTATAGGCTTCTTATCTATTGTTTTAATCTGGTCGTATGAATGAAATGTATTTATTGACAGGGTCACTTTATTTTCGATACTTGCATGTTAGTGTTGGTTATTACTTCATGGTTTTAGATTTGTTGTATTTTACTAATATACGTACTTGTAGTTAAAGTATTCTAAGCTAATGTCTTTGTAATTAAGGCAGGTGTTATATAACATGTTGGCTAATCTCAGTAGTGATAAAATGAATGTTTGTGGTTCAAAGACTTAGCAGCCAAAAGACCAAACATTTGTTTGAAATATTGTTAGTCCATTAGACTTTATATTTGTTTCTCTATTTTCCACCCTCTTTACTCTATTGTGTCCACTTTACCATCAGTCTGTCTCTTTTTATCCTATATGATCTTGTTAGCATTGAAAAGGCATTTTTTCAAATAGATGTTTTGAACCACACCAAATTATTCCTGCTCTTAAAGAGTTGGTAATTAAGAAGCTGTTCTTCAACAATAAGGTCCAAATAAAAAGTTTCAATGTCAATGTTACTTCAGCTACAACCACCACCACCACCACCACCAGCTTGCCGAGTACCACCACTGAGAACCCAACGACCACCAGTACACTGGTCACTTCCACGTCTATTCTAACTAGTGAGCCGGCTACAACCACGGAACCTACCACCACTAGTGTAACTACAGCACCAGATACAACTCCTAGTACAACTACAACGCCATCTACAACTTACATCATGGTTGAAACTACACAAGCTGAAAGTAATTCACCAGATCTTCACCTGTTTTGCTATAATCTTCTCCAAACACATAAACCAACTGTTGTGGCTTTTGCATTGGCCATTCATGTATCTTTGCTTTTTTTTTTTTTTTTTGCTTTTACCAACACACTGTCTGCTTTAATGCTAACCTTGCTTGTAAAAAAAAATGATGTAAAGGTCATTTGTTTCTGTGGCCTATGGATAAGGAGGGTGTCATGTGACCAGCACAATGACCAACCACCTTTACTTTTCCCAGACTAATGTCAGGTACCCTTTAGAGCTGGGTGGACCCAGAGGCGTCCAAAGATCCCGAAATTAAAAATCCTAGTCTTCACCAGGATGCGAAAGCCAAGCGCTTAACCACTCAGTCATCAACTTTGTTTGTAAGTTCCTGATATAATTTCAGAAATGATACTCGCATCCAAACCTAAGCTTTCTGCAGGACAGAATGTATGAAGAGTGGACAATGTTGTATGGTATCCAGTGTCCTTTTGTTGTACATTGTTTGAAATAGTCTTCTTCTTCTTCTTCTTCTTCTAGCCAGCTTTATTGCTGCTGAGCTGTGATCTCTTTTGCAGACTGTGCCAAGGAAAAAAAGTGTGCTGTTTTCTTCAGTTGTTCAGCACTGCCGTACAGGGTGTTGGTTATGTTGGGCTGTAGTGGAAATAGTCTAAAAGATCTTAATGAATCTTCTCCTCTCCTACCTAAAAAAAATGACAGATGTTCCCTGACAAGAGAAGATAATCATATCCTACGAGTGCCATTTTCTTTATCTTGTTCTGTATGTTAATTAGAGATTTAAACTTGCTAAGACATTGCTTTTACTGGCTGATTAAGGCAACCCATTCCATGTTCCACTTGCACTAGGAAAGAAAGAGCACTTACATGAATTTGTCCTAGCATATGGAATAAGAAATGAGCCTTAATATATGTGTCTTTTTGAGTATTTTATAATGTGATTTTTTTGTTATTATTTAAAAAGAGGGCAGCATTTTGCTGTGTAGTAATAGCATATCTTGCCAACATGAATGCAGACAAAAAATTGTCTGCCAGTGGTCAATTTAAGGCAAAAGAGAATTAGCTAGAATAGTGTCACTTTAAAAAAAAACTACAGTGACTTCTCAAGTTAAATTAAAAGATAATTATTCCATCTATATGATGCATGCTTGTTGTTGTTGATTTGTCAAAGGAGATTTGTATTTCTTATATATTCTTCTAGCCCTTTATTATTTAACTAAAATACATGACCACTAAAGTAGGATTCTGCTCTTCTTATTTAAAATGGTGGTGGTGTTTTTTTTTAATATTCTATTTTAATGTTTATATTCAAAGAAATAGTATACATTTTTTTTACCCCCAAAATAGTACAAAACTGAATGCACATTTATTGACCTACTAATACACACAATAAGCATGAGGCTTGCTGATGGGAAACGTAAGGGGTTTCGTGATTTTAAACAAAAATGTAATTAGTTTCTCATGAATGACATTTTAATATCAACTAATGATTGGTGGAGGTTAATGAAACTTTAATTTTAATCTTACAACTTTCTGTATTAGTTGTGTGAATAAGTACTTTAAGAATTAATCTTTATTTATTAAGTAAATCCAACAAATTTTATAAAATATTTTAAATAATTGAAAAGAAAAGTGTAGGATAGTGGATATAAGTTTCAAATGGATTAAGTTGTAAAATTTTTAAGTATTCTATTAAAAGTTGTAATTTCTATGAGACTGTATGAAATATTTGAAAGTGTTTTTTTTTTTTTATGATTTACTAAGTTTTATGACTGTTAATCTTAACATGCTTTTATTTGTTTTCAATCTTTTGATTTATCTTCAGGTTCATCAGAAAGTATGGTGGCTGATGCCCATAGATTAGAGTCCCAGGTACAGATAAATTTTAAGATACATAGATATTTACATATATAGAATGAAAGATAAAATAGAAAGAAAAAACTTTTAGCAAGAAAGAAAGAAGAATCTTGCACAACAGATGTAGGCCTACAAATAAAAACATTCATATATTAGTAGTCTTCCTGTCTTATCTTCTTATCTTATATGATACAGGGTTAAATGCTATTGCCTCTGCTTGCCACTCATTTAACTGCAGCTCTTGTATTATGTAATTAGTGAAAAAAAAAAGATTGTCAGATTTATTAAATGTGTATATTACAAGAGTTTCCTCCCTCTGATCCTAATGTATTTACAATAGAAAAAAATATGTGTAACATGCTTTTAAAATATCTCCCAAACAAATTAATTTAGTTGAGAGCTACCTGATGATTTTATTCTTTGAAAAATATAAGAACAGTTTTTACTTAGACTTATAAGTCTAATCTTATATGATACTGACGTTACTTCAAAAAAGAAGATGATTACGTCCTACGTGTCATGCATTTAGTCATGCATATTAACCAATGACTTAAATTCTGCCAAGTCACTGGTTTTCCTGGCTAGCTCAGGCAACCCATTCCATGCTCTAATAGCACTAGGGAAGAAGGAGCACTTGTACATATTTGTCCTAGGATATGGGACGAGGAATGCGCCTTTATCTTTGTGTCTTTCTGAGTATTTTATTAAATTTTGTTTTTGTATTTGAAGATTATGGTGCAGTGTTTTATGTATAATTGCTACTTTACTTTTAAGTCTTCTGTCCTGAAGGCTTTCTAAATTTAATGATTTTACTAAAGGTAAGATATGTTTGTTTTGCAATTCTCTAGGAAGACGAAGGATTCCAGATATGGTACATTGGTATTATTGTAGCAGCGATGTTGTTAGCATGTTTGGTTATAGTGGTATTCATCATTTTCAGAAGAAGGTACTGGTACCTAAATAATTTTCTTTCACTCAAAACTGTTTTAAGTACTTTTCTGTTAGTGCTATCCAGATAAAACATTTTTTTATTGAATTTATTTTTTTTGTTCTTCTTACTCTAGGCGCCATGCAAAATCACAAAAAGAAGATTTAACTTGCATCAGCCCAACTGGCTCCAATCTGGTGTTTGAGAACAACATGTACAACAACGCTAACAGAAATAATCTGGCCAAAGAGAAATGTGCTGATGTATGTAGATTTTTTTTATAGCAGTAGTTAGTCCTTGGTCAATCAGTCACACATCAGCGTAGTGTTTTGTCCCTATGATAATGCTACAATCATTGGTAGTTTTGACCCATTTATATATCTTACATATGTATGATGTTTGATTGAATATGGGCTTTCTTCATTATGCATTTAAAGAAGCTTTGTAAAAAATATCAGTCTACATCATATGCTGTCAGAGTCTGCCAGAGAGAAACACAATATTTTACAAGCTGCCTCAAGTGTGCCAGCTTCTGATTTTTTTTTATTATGGTTGAATCCCAGAGCCTTTCCTGTGTTTAATTTTGGCTGCAAATTTTGGATTCTTGGCTTTCCTTTGTTGGCAGGCTACCAAGGATTTACCAGCCCCTCCTGCCCAAAGTTTTCTGGTTTAGATGCTAGATACTATCCATTGGTCCATTTCTTAAGTGATAATAGTTTTGTCTTAATTTAATATCTGAGCCAAATGTCAAGGCCAGGAGTTGGAATGGTTGTCAGTGGCTATTTGAGACACATGCCATTTAACTCTTTCTCTCCATAATTATTTTCTTCGTTTCAATAGTAATATTCATTTTGGTCATTTGTATTTCATTATTCTGTTTTGAATAAACTTCAATAACCTTTTTGTTTGTTATCAGAAATTGTTATATTAGGTATTAAATGGTAGGAAATAGCATCCTCTTTTTACAAAACAAATTAAAGTTCATAAATCCAAAAATCAATTTAGTTTAATGAAGGTCGAATCAACGTTGGCATTGTCAATTAGGAGAGAAAGAGTTAAGATTTTTTTAGGTAGTGAAGTGCCTAAAAGCTATTATCACTTCTGGTAATAATAATTTTATAACCATTCTGTCATAAGGTTGGTCAAAAATATTTCCCCGTGTTTTTGGCTGTTCTTGATGATATATAAGTTAAAAAGAAAATCTTTGTGTTGTTAATGTATTTTTTTTTCCCCTGTCATCAGAGTACTTCTCCCTCTCAAGTTATTGTCCAATGTGGAGACACACATAGTGCAGAACAGTGTGCTAATCCAACATATGTGGAAGTGGATGAATGCTCCATGCCCGATGGAGGCTACTGTAAAATGTAAGTATTGCCAGGTTGTTATGTAACCGGATTTCATTCCCACAAACTGCAATGTAGACTTGCGTACTAAATTAGGCTGTAAATG